>NC_056523.1:196514762-196566683 GCF_019175285.1 Sceloporus undulatus
CAGCAACCCGGCCCCCGGCTCAAAAAGGTTGCCTACCCCTGGATTAATATGTTCTTTCTAGGAATCTCCAGGTCCTCCAGCACAACTCTGTCAGAGGGTGACCATAGAGTTGTGCTGGAGAAAACACCTAGAGAAGTTCCTAGAGAAAACACTTCTCTAGGCATTTGTCGGTCTTTCAGCATGAGGCAGATGTTGACCATAGGGCTGCACTGGAGGACCCTGAGATTCCTAGAGAAGTGTTCTTTCAGGTAAAAAGAATAGTGTTTTTAAAATGGTTTTTCCACATTTCCAAGGATCCTTCACCCGTAACCCCAGCGAATGTGGAAGGACCACATTGTTGAATCCAAAGGCATAGTTTTGTTTTTTTCTAGATCAGTATGTAATATCATAGCACTTTTAAGCTGAAGAGAAAGAAGTTTGTAGTATTTACAAGATTGTAGTATATTATATTTGTAGTCTACGAAAGTTTATACTACAACATTTTTTCTCAGTTAGTCTTAAAGGTGCTACAATAACCTCTAGCTATATTTGTTTTTTAAAGTGACAGCCTGTCCTGCCATGTTTTAACATGGCCGTTATTTGCTGCTTATTGTAGATTGTGGTCCCCCATTGCTTTTCTTTTTCATCTTAGAATTTAAATTTTACTGTTGGAATCTTACAATTTAAAAATATTGTCGCTGTTATCTTTGTGTTATAACTTGATCACGTTTTTATTTGTGTTGAGATGCCATGAGTGAGTCCCAAAGAAATGTAGGGTATAAAATCAAATAAATAAATAAATAAATGAAATTGACAATTAGCAATATAAATTAGCATAATAATCAATGCCTGGCACTTCTGACCCCTGTCTTCTGTTCCTAGGGAGGAGGATATGTTGGACATGGCACCACTTCTTCAGGAGAACTCACGCCTAGGCTGCCAGATCATCCTTACCAAAGAACTGGAAGGGACCGAGTTCACTCTCCCCAAGATCACCAGGAACTTTTATGTGGATGGGCATGTCCCCAAACCTCACTGATTTCATTACTTGAGATCCCTGGGCTGGACCAGTATCCAAAGTGAGGTTGACCCAAGTTTAAGAAGCAGGCTTCAGAGCGCAATAGAGAGGAGGAGTTAGAGCAGCCGGGATTATTATTTTTCTTTCTTTAAAGAATAAGAAAATAGTTTGCTCCATGAGCAAGAGGATGGTGCTGAGGAAGGATCCACCAAGTAAGAGCCACTCATAATGAGTTAAGTGTTAAGCTTCCTGTGGATGTCTTTCTCTCTATGCCTTCTTTCAAAAGCCATGGCTGGATTAAGAATAAGCCTCATTTATGGTACTTGAAGGTTGCTGAGAGCTGGACCCTTGCTCCAGCTGTGCAGGCATCAATGGAAGAGATTTAATGGGGAGAGGAGAGATTTCTGCACAGTAATTGCAGCCTTTCAGAAAAGGGATATCGGGATCTGTGCAGTGAGTTTTGACTGCATACAGGGGAAAAAACATGATTTACTCTGACAAGCACTTCAGCTGGAATTCTCTTTAGCTTTCTTGTTCTGTTTTCTTCTGTTGTACAAGCAATGCTTTAATCTACACAGTGGCCTTCTTGTCTCTCATCTATCATTTGATTGTGGAAAAATGGGTATATGTTTCTGTTATTTAATTTGTGTCTCCAGATAATTAGGGGAAGGAAGTATATGTGCTTCAGTTCCCTTCTGGCTTGTATCAGTAAAGATATCAAAAACTGTTGCTGTCTTTGCCTTCATAAACAATATGGTGTATGCACAATATATCACAAAGAGAATCTATAGTTTAGTACTGACCAGGAGTATATATGTATTACTATTCAAAGACATGCATTACGTAGTACCTTTGGGGCTGTGTGAAAGTAGTTGTACCATGAGCTTTTGTGGATCTGGTCTTGCATCTGAGGATGCAAATCAAGTCTACGAAAGCTTATGCTACAAATTATTTCACTCAGTTAGTGTCAAGGGTGCTACAAGATCCCTCTGCATATGTAAGCTTATGATAAAGAAAAGGGGTGATGGGTTAAATCCCTTTTATTTAAAGTTACATAGTCTACCCCAAAGCCCAAGGTAGATTTCCCAATACTGTATAAGGTGGGAAAAAGATTGAACACTGTTCAGTCAATATCAGTTAATACAATAGTAGTTGTTGAGAAATAAGGTACAGAAGCCATTTACCTAACATTTTGACACTTGCTCCTCGTTTCTCTAGACTAGAAACGAGGAGCCTGTGGCCCACCAGAGTTTGTGGGGCTATATTTTCCATCATGCCTGATCACTGCACATCAGGTCTTCCATCACATGTTGCCCTTTCACCTGTAGCCATTAAAGAAGTGTTGGTTAAACTTTGGCCATTTCCCATACAGTAGCTGCCTGGATTTTCAGCCTCTGTGCCTTCTCTGTCATCTCAGCAATTCGAATTTAACAAAGGGTGTCATCAAGGGGAGCTAGCAAGGCAGAGGGAGAGATCCACAAGCAGAGGTCTAGTTTGTGTGCCTTCAAGTCATCTCTGACTTATAGCAGACCCTAAGGTGAACCTATGATGGGATTTTCTTTGTTTAGAGTAGGTTTGCATTTGCCTCTATCTGAGTCAGAGCAACAGTGACTTGCCCACGTTCACTCAGTGGGTTTCCATGTCTGACTGGGGATTCGAACCCTGGTTTCCAGAATCATAGTCCAACGCTCAAGCCACTACATCACATTGGCTCTCAGAGTTCTAGTCTACTATCATTAAGGTTTTATCAGGTGTTATAATCCCTTTCTAAGCAGTGTTGGACATGTTATTAATTTATGAGGAGTCCCGATGGTACATCTTGTGACTCCTGAGGCCATTACTTCTTTAGCTGCACCAGACAGTGATGGCTTCATCTGTTTCTCCTGACTTTCCTGATGCCTGCTACAGCAGGCTGCTTCATCCAGATGCATGACAAGACCATCCCTGGTTCTGATCTCCAAACCACACTGCAGAAATAATCCAGTTTGACAACACTTTAACTGCTCAGTGCTAGGGAAGTTTTGTGAGACACATAGCCTTTTCTGTCAAACTGCCACAATAAATACAGTTTCCAGGATTCCAGTCTGAGACTGCTTTAATCTAGTTTGAGACCACTTTAACTGCCCTGGCTCAGTTCCCTAATACTGAGTCAGGGCAGTTAAAGCAGCCTCAAATGGGACTATTTCTGCAGTGTGTTTTGGACCTGAGAGAGCCTTTAAATGTGTTTTTTTCCTAGTAGCTGTGTGACTGACAGCCACGCAGGTAACTGACCATGGGGTATAGAGAATATTCAATGATAATGAGCATAGAGTCAGCCACCTTGAGATATTTTCTCCTCCTGTGAGAACAAAAAGACCAATGCCTTCCCTAAATTTTGCCATTTTTAGTTGATACTGCATGCATTTTCACACCAAAGATGTTTTTTACCCAAAAGACTGGCAACATTTCTCTCCACATCCCTACCCAGGGTTCAAGGAAAGCTAGCCTTTAGTGTGTTGTGTGTATAATCTGCTTCTCACCAGTACTGGAGGGCTTGTTTAAGAGCTGAAGCTGGTGAAGGAACTCCCCTTGTAGACCAAAGCTTTCCAAACTTTCACTCTCCACAGTAAGACAAATTGATTCCCTGGCAAATTGCAACCCATTTTTCCTCTGAAGCAACAAACTATATCTATTGAGCAGGATCTTAAGATTCCTCCTGGAGGAAAGATGGAACACAAGAAAAATAAAGGAACAAAGAACAGGATTATAGAATCGTTGAGTTGGAAGAGACCACAAGGGCCATCCAGTCCAACCCCATTCTGCCATGCAGGAACTCTCAATCAAAGTATCCCTGACAGATGACCATCCATCCTCTGTTTAAAGACCTCTAAGGAGGAAGACTTCACCGCTCTCTGAGGAAGTGTGTTCCACTGTCGAACAGCCCTTAGGAGTTTTATTAAGACTGTTGAAGTTTCTTTGGAGGAGGCGAATGTGCAGAGAAGGCTCATTTAGACCCTATTCTGAAACACTAGGACCAGTCACTATCAGAATAATCTACCTCACAACTTTCATAGAATCTGAAGAGTTGGAGGGGGTCTCCAGGAGCATCCACTCCAACCTGCTGCCATTCAGGAATACAGAACTAAAATACTCCTGAAAAATGACCCTTTCAACCTCTTATCTAAAGACCTCCAAAGGCAGAGAGTCCACCACCTTCTGACAGTCTATTCCACTGTCAAAAAGCTCTAACATTTACAAAAGTTACTTCTAACGTTTAGCTAGAATCTGTTCTCTTGTATTTGGAACCCATTGGTTCGTGTCCTGGTCTCTGGAGCAGCAGAAAACAACTGACACTAAGGCAACCCTATCATGATGCTTTTTTTGGCAAGATTGGTTCAAGTTATGTTTGCTATTGCCTTCCCCTGAGGCTGAGTGCATGTGACTTGCCCAAAGTCACCCAGTGAGTTTCATGGAGGAATGGGGACTCAAACTGGTCACCAGAGTTCTAGGCTGCCACCAGACTGCAGAAATAATCCAGGTTGACAACACGTTAACTGTCATGGCTCAATGCTATGGAATCCTGTGGATTGTAGTTTGTTGTGGCACCAGAGCCCTTTGACAGAGAAGGTTAAATGTCTCCAGAAACTACCATTCCCAGAATTCCATTGCACTGAGCCATGGCTGTTAAAATAGGGTCATGCTGAATAATTTTTGGGATCTGGATGCAGCAGTTCCTCCTAATGTTGAGGTGGAATCTCTTTTCCTGTACAGTAGTTTGAATCTATTGCTCTGGGTCCTATTCTCTGGAGCAGCAGAAAACAAGCTTGCCCCACCCTCAACATGGTACTTCAAACACTTAAACAGGGCTATCATCATATCACCTCTTAACCTTCACTTCCCTAGGCTAAACATCCCCAGCTCCCTAAATCATGGTTTCCAGACCCTTCACCATTTTAATCGCTCTCCAGCTTCTCAACATCATTTTTGAATTGTGGTGCCCAAAACTAGACACAGTATTCCAGGTGTGGCCTGACCAAAGTAGAGTGGCACTATACTTCCAACCCCTATGCCACAAAAATTACAAATCCTGGGATTGCACAGGGATGGAGCTTCACCACCTTCAGGTGCTATCAAACCGTATGACCTTTCCAGTGTAGGATGGGATTCTCAAACTTTGGTCCTCTAGGCTTTATTTTAAGACTTCAATTCCCAGAAGCCCTAGCCAGCTTGGCCAACCAGTCAGGAATTCTGGGAGCTGAAGTCCCAAAAATCTGGAGGCCAAACATTTGGGTGCAAATGCACTCTGATGCCCTTCCTTCCCCTGAGGGTTGGAGGCACCCAACAGCTGTAGGCCTGGGCTTCCCAAGTGATGCTATATCTTCTTCCTCCTGGTTCCTGGGGGGCTGTGAGCCCTCCCCGGCTGCTAGGCCTGGGCTCCCAGGTGCAGCCACTTAAGGAGCCCTTGGCTGGCCCATGGGGCTGGCTGGCTGGTTGGATCCTCCCTTGCTCCTGGCCAGGGGGATCTGGAAAAGGGAACCCTCTTTATCCTCACTTTCCTTCTCTGGATCTCTCAGTATGGCAGAGGGGGAGCTTTTCGTGGAGGGGCAAACCCCGGATTTCTCCGTCCTCCAGGAGCTGCTGTGTCCTCCTTGCCTGGAATCTGAGCCTTGCAGCAGCAGCAGCAGCAGCAACAATGCTTTACTTTGCAAACCGAGGGTCGTCGGTCCAGAAACAGCCTCCATCAGAGAATCCAGGTTAGCTTCTCTATCCTCATTGGGGGGCTCTAGTGGGTCAGGATCCGGATCAGGATCTCTCTCTCACACACACATACACACACACGCACACGCACACACACCCTAGATCCAAAATCATTACGATTTAATCCGGAGCAGCACACACTTGATGATGTGTATTTCCTTTTTGTGTGTTTATTTTCTATTTTTATGCCGCCTTTCTCCAGGGAAGGAACCCAAGGCGGCTCACAAGATTTATTATATGTGTGTGTGTGTGTGTAAGATATATATAGAGAGAGGTAAGCCGCCTTGGGTTCGGAGAAAGGCGGCATAAACATGAACATAAACACACAAGTAAATACACACAGAGAGATAGATAGATGTTACCTATATATATCTTACCTGTATATATATATATTGTCTTATCTTACCTGTGTATATCTTACACACACACACACACACATATATATGTCTTATCTTACACACACACACACACACACACACATATATATATATATACATATATATATATAGGTGATAGGTAAGATCTATCTTAACGACGCAGGGCAGGAGCATGCGACTTCATTTTCCTCACCTGTGGAAGCAAGATGAAGGATGCATTTTATTCACTTCATCTCTTACTTTATTTATATGCCGCCTTTCTCCCAGGGATGGGACCCAAGGCGGCCTTCACAACCCGATGAAAATGTTTACAGCGACATTTTTTTATTTAAAAAAGAAGCATCACATTAAAACATGAAATGATGAAACTGATTAAACTAAAAAAAAACCATACCAAAGTGAAAAACAAATAAAATATATCCATCTACTTTATTTATTTCATTTCATCTGTCTGCCGCCTTTCTCCCTGAAGGGACCCAAGACGACTCATAGATTTTAAAAAAAAATTACAATTTTAATTCCATTAAAATCATCTGGAAACATTTAAAAACGTTCCCAACAAAAATAATCCCGTGAGATTTACTTTGGAGTAATTATGAATTGTGGGGCGAGTTTTGCTTTAATCTGAAACTTGAGGGTGTAGCCACACTGCAGAATTAAGGCACCACTTTAACTCTCATGACTTTAGGCTGGGATTTGTAGTTTGGTGAGGAATTCTGGTCTGCCAACTACAAGTCTCAGGACTCGGTAGAACATATTCAGGGGTAGCTCTGATAGCAAAGTATAATAACATCCAAAATCCACCAAACTCTCATACCTTTATGGGACCAACCAAAATGCACAAAATATATGACACAAGCTTTTGAAGCTCCACTGGCTTCTTCGTCTGGCAAAAAGTGTTTTAAAAACTATACTGTAGATTAGAGTCATTCTTCTGTAGGTTGGAGTCATGGCACTTAAAGTGGTGTCAAACCACTTTAGCTCTGCAGTGTGGATACACCCTGAGTCCCATTAACTTCAATGGGGTTGTTGTTGGTAGGGATCAACCGGTCTACAAAGCAGATCCTTTGCTGTGTTTACTCGGATTCCACTCCCAGGAGAAGTATTTTGGCTCAATGCTAAGGCATTTTGGGACCTGTAGTTTTGTGAGACCTTTAGCCCTCTCTGTCAGAGAGCTCTGGTGCCACAAAAAACTACAATTCCCAGGATCCCCTAGCACTGAGCCAGGGCAGTCAAAACGGTCTCAAACTGGATTATTTCTGCAGTGTGTGTTTTGGAATGAGACTCCCTCCTTTCCTGCCTTTGTCTGGGGCTGCATCCTCACTGCAGAAATAATCCGGTTTGACACCACTTTTAACTGGCAGGAATGCAGTGCTATGGAATTCTGGGAAGTGTAGTTTTGCGACATGATTCATCCTTCTCTGTCAGAGGAGCTCTGGTGCCACAACGAAGTACAACTCTCACAACTTTGATAGAGAGAAGGATAAATGGATAACAATAAGAGAAACTCTGGGTTACTTATTTATATATTATTAGGTTTACAGTATATCTAGTATATTCCTCCCAAATGGGATTCAAAGTAGCTATCTTATAAGGCTAGGTCCTAATATACTAGGTTTAATTAGCTACTAGGACAGTGGGAGACCAGGGTTCGAATCCTGACTGTGTCATGGAAACCTATTGGGTGACCCTGGGCAAGAAGTCACACTCTCTCAGCCTGAGGATGTATATGGCAAACCCCTCTGAACAAAACTTGCCAAGAAGACCCCATGATAGGTTCCCCTTAGGGTCACCATAAGTCGGAAATGATTTGAAGGCACACAACAGCAACAACAAACGGATAAATAAGGTGGCTTATTTATTGAAGGAAGGTGTTTTGGTTTTACAAAGTAGCCACCACAAACTACAAATCCCAGGATTCCATAGCATGGAGCCCTGTCAGATAAATTGGTGGCAAACTGAATCATTTCTGCAGTGTGGATGTGGCTCCCAGCCTGCACCTCCCCTTTGTGCCTGCTTTGCCAGCCTGAGTCCACAGAGGTGGGAAATGGTGGGCGACCCCTTATAGAGTAGGTTGGCCAAAAAGGAAGCCAAAGCCCTCCTGTGAGGGGGAAGGACCTTGTTGACTTCCCTTTGGGGCGGAGTGGCTGACCCCTGGGGGAAAAGGAGGGCCAAAGCTCCTGCTTTCTCCTCCTCCAAAGCAAGGAGGAGGTGGGTGGTGCAAAATGGAGGGCCTTCAGGGGAAAGGGGAGGACATGCCCCAAGAAAAGTTGCAAAATAGGAATTCACTTCATACAGGGGACCAGAAGTTCACCTCACCCCTAAGGAGGACAAAGTGTTCCAGAATAGAGGGCATTCCCAAATAAAAGCTACAAAACACACTAGAAATAGGAATTCACTTCATTCCAGATGCCCTAACTTCAAAGGAGGACAAGGCATAGCAAAATGGAGTACCTTGAAGGAAAAATGGAAAACATGACCCCCCCCCAAAAAAAAAGAAAACTACACAAACTCAGGAAATATGCATTTGTGCTTCTTAGCCCTGCTCAAAATGGAGGATATATTCTGAAAAAGAGGACTGGTCATCCTGCTCAGTGACGATAATAGGCAACCCATTTGAGGGAATAATTTCCTCCTCCTCCTTGAACCTGCCTCTAAAAGTGGCTATTTGTTGTGGAGTGCCTTCAAGTTGTTTCCAACTTCTGGTGACCTTAAACCTATTGCAAGGTTTTCTTGGCAAGTTTCTTCAGAGGAGGTTTGCCACGGCCTTCCTGTGAGGCTGAGAGAATGTGACGTGCCAAAAGTCGCCCAGTGGGTTTCATGACCATACACAGCAGGATATGTGTGTGTGTGTTGTGTGCCTTCAAATCATTTCCAACTTATGGTGACCCTAAGGGGAACCTATGGGGTCTTCTTGGCAAGTTTCTTCAGAGGGAGTTTGCCATGGCCATCCTCTGAATATGAGAATGTGACTTATGCAAGGTCACCCAGTGGGTTTCCATGACCGAGCTGGGATTTGAGCCCTAGTCTCCAGAGTCATAGTCCAACACTGAAACCACTAAACCATGCTGGCTGCCCTTTTTTTCTCTTGGCAGGTTTTAGGGGCACAAAAAACCAACAGTCCCCTCACGCAGCAGATTTTGGGAGTCTTGACTCGTGAAAGAGCACTACACTATAGGTTATTTAACAGCAAGCTTGGAGGAGAGTACTTTGTGACCTTTTTCTCTCTAAGGTGCCCATATAACTTGGCTGGCATTCTGTGTATACCTGGACATGGGGTACACCATTTCTATGCCACCAAGGTCCTCCTAACTGGAGCAATCCTTTTTGGAACAAATCTTGGCCTCAGCAATTGTCAAGAGTAAAAACATGAAAATATACATTTCAAGATTAGATCTGGTTGTTTTCTTAGGGCAGAGTGGGTCAGCCATCGGTGCACCATTCAGACATGCCCTGATACCCTTCAAGAAACTTAAAATTATTTCTGTATATTTTTGACCCATTAGCTTCCAACCCTGTTTTACAATAGGAAAACCTTCTGCTTAAACAAAAAGGTGGGCAGCTACTATTTAGGGTAGCTTCTCAAATTTCTACACCAGATTTGACCAGATTCTTCCCCCCTCAATCCTTCTTTCAGAGTGGATTTCTCAAGATTAGGATCAGCTTTGTCCATCTTAAATTATGTGAGGTGGCGAAATATACAAACCTCCCTCTGATGTATATGACTGAGAACACAGCAGGGTGCTTAAAGGGGTGTGTGTGTCAGGGAATAAGATAACAGAAGCTCTGGCTTATTTATTATTTATTGGATGTATACCCTGCCCTTCTCCACAAATGGGATGCAAGGTAGCTATAAGACCATAAATAAGGCAGCTTGTTTGTTTATTTAAGGAAGGTGTTGGTTGTACAGTCAGCCCTCCATAACTACCGATTCCTTATCCGTGAATTCAACCATGTATCTATCTATCTATCTATTCCAAAAAGCAAACCTTAGTTTTGCCATTTTATATAAGGGCCCAGGGGAAACTAAGGGATACCAAGTTGTTCTTCTGGATTGAAGAACAACTATTCCCATATAGGTCATCCAATTTTTAACAGGTCACAGATATTAAAACGTGGATGGAGGGGATGGGATGGGATTTGTCAGGAGGGATATTAAAATTCCCACTGGTTGTGAAGGAACCTATCAAATTTCTAGTACGAGTTTCATAAATTCATGGAAAATAAGAAGAAGCCGAGATTTTGACATTCATGTATTAGAGTTTTATCCAGCAGAATGACACTTTTTAAAAGTGAACAAAAAGGCTGTGTGTCAAGACATGCACAAAACTGACACCAGGAAAAACCTACCTACTTGAGCTCTGATGAGGGCTATTAAATAAATAATTTGGTTCGATTCCCTGCTGGGCCTTAAAACCTAGTGAGTGATCTAGGGCAAACCACACTCCCAGTCTCAGGGGAGGGCAAGAAAACTTGACAAGAAAACCCCATGATCGGGTTGTGTTAGTGGAGAACAGCTATTTTAAAAAGAGAGTAATATTTTTATCAGTTTCACTGATTATGTATCTGATAAGAATATAGGGGTTGTACCACTATATTTCTGACATGTTGTGTCACTATAATGGGCTTTCAGATGTCATAGGACCCTCATTTTCCTTCTCCCCCCTCCCTTTCTTTTTAAAAACTGCATCCCATTTCCAGAGCTGAAGTCTTCTGTAATACTGTCATTGTAACCTTAAGGCAACCCTATCATGGGGTTATCTTTGCAAGTTTTTTCAGAGGGAGAGCCATGTTGGGAGTTAGTGTGAGGTAGTGGTTTGAGCATTGGACTATGACTTGGAGACCAGGGTTTGAATCCCATCTAGGCAATGGAAACTCACTGAGCGACCTTGGGCAAGTCACACTCTCTCAACCTCAGAGGATGACAATAGCAAACTCCCTCTGAAGAAACTTGCCAAGATAACCCCATGATAGGGCTGCCTTAGAGTTGCCATAAGTCAGAAACGACTTGAAGGCACACAATAATAGCAAAAAATTTAGACTAAGATATTAATTATACCATCCCACACATGACTACTGGGAAGTAAGACCCAATATAACTAATGGAACTTTGTAGTGATTCCTGTACGCCTTCAAGTAGTTTCCAACTTATGGTGACTCTATCATGGATTTTCTTACCCTCAGATAAGAACAGCAGCAGTAGACAAACCCCAGAGGTTGAATTCAAATGTGTAGCTGTCTTAGTCTAGAAAATCAGTATGCAGAGGTGTCTTGTAAGCACCTTTGAGACTAACTGAAAGAAAGAAGTTGGTAGCACGCGTTTCACATGCGTCTGACGAAGTAGGGTGAAGTCTACAAAAACTTATGCTGCCAACTTCTTTCTCAAAGGTGCTACAAGATATCTTTGCATCGCAGGAGGTTGTTCAGCCAGAGGCTTTTTTCTTTTACATGACCAAAAACAGGCATGACCCTGCATTTGACCCTGTGTGACCCTGCATTTGACTTGCAGGAAGGCATTTATTGCTACAGTCATGCAGAAAACATTTTAGAAGAAAAAGGAAAAAAGCCCACTTTATTTTGGCAGATGCGGTGGGGCAGTTTTACTATAGAGACATTTGGGAAGGGTTGTTCTTCCGGAGAAGCAGTCCTAAGAGCTAGAATAGCATAGTGGTTTGAGTGTTGGCCTATGACTCTGGAGACCATGGTTCGATTCCCAGCTCAGCCATGAAAGCCCTTAGGCAAGTCACACTTTCTCAGCCTTGGGGAAAGACAAAGGCAAAACCCCATCTGAACAAAACCTGCCAAGAAAAGCCCATGATAGGGTCTCCTTGTGGTCACCATAAGTCAGAAACTTGAAGGCACACAACAACAAATCCTAAGAGAAGGACCCCAATATGGGAAGTGACCCTAAGGGATTCGGGGGAAGGAATGCCCCTTAGGGCTAAAAATTATGGGAGGAGGACTAATTTCTTGGGTATTATTATTATTATTATTATTATTTCTTATATCCTGCCTTTCTCCCAATACAGGGACTCAAGGTGGCGTGTGTGTGTGTGTTGTGTGCCTTCAAGTCATTTCTGATTCATGACATCCCTATCATGAAGGTTTTCTTAGCAAGATTTGTTCAGGGGTTTGCCATTGACTTCCCCTGAGGCTGAGAGTGCGTGACTTGCCCAAATGGATCACATAACTCATGATGAGGTGGATGCTTGAGCAAAATGTGGCAATCCATTCATCTCCCGCCAGTATGAAATTGTGGCTTGAGTGTTGGGCTACAACTCTTGAGGCCAGGGTTCAATTCCCAGCTTGGCCATGGAAACCCACTAGTTGACCATGAGTATTCACACTCAGCTTCAGGGCAAGCCCATGGCAAGCTGCCTCTGAACAAATATTGCCAAGAAAACCCTATGATTGCCATAAGTCGGAAATGACTTGAAGGCATGCACCACACATACCCCTCTGCCTGAAAGGAGACACATACTCAAATGAATGATAGTATTTGCCCATAGAGATAACATACTTGCCCATAGGGATACATAGGAAAATACTTGTCCATAGGGAAATATTGGAGAATACATACCCATAGTATTTTATTCTTAATAGGGAAATGCAGCTCCTCATAGAAAAATCATATCTGTCCATAGGGAAGCATATGATATTTACTGCCCACAGGGAAAATATACCTCACCATAGAAAAATCATACCTGCTCAAGAAATCATAGGTTTTATTGGCTATAGTGAAACTGCAGCTCCCCATAGGAAAAACTATACCTGCACATAGGAAATCACAGGATATTTGTTATTCATAGGGAAAATAAAGCTCCCAGTAAAAAAAATGATAGCTTCCCATACGGAAATAGGGTCCAAACAGGTGTCACCCCTTTCCTTGAGGTCACCTGGTGTGGTCCACATCTTGTGTGCCAGTCTAGTGACACCACTGGAATACTATGGGGAGCTGCATTTCTTTATTAGCAATACAATCCTATGAGCAAGTATCTCCCAAAGTTTCCCTATGGGCATGTTGGAATGGATGGTCCTTGGGGTCTTTTCCAGCTCTGTGATTCTGTCATTTCTTTTAGTACATCATTTGAAAAGATTCTCCACCCTCCCCTTGTACTGTCTTTCTCCTTCTTTCTATCCCCCCCTCCCAGGTTCGATCCCATCATCGGCATGGCTTGCTGCCTCCAGATCCCAGAGAGCCAGGCCCTCAGCTTCCTGCAGGAGACCACCCAATTCCTCTCCCAGTCTGGGCCCACCAGCACCACCACAGCCATCTATGGCCCCATGGTGCCCCATGGCTATGGAGCCTGCTTCCCTGAGGGGGCACAGACCTCCTTCGGATCCCTGGACACCCTGAGCCTCATCAGCCTCCATTGCTCCAGCCTTGAAACAGAGCCAGGGGTTGGGATGCCCATGCAAGAATGGAACCCCATTGCCTGTGCCAAAGAATATGGAGGTCACCATCTGTGGGCAACGTGCCTGGAAGAGCCCCAGACAGCTCAGCCACTAGGGATCAGTGTCCCTCATATATCTGAGTCTCCAAGGGAAGGCACCAGGAGAGTTTCCCGCAAGCAGTCCAACCCCCAGCGGAGCTGTGAGCCCCTGGATTCTGCTTTCCAAGGAGTAACCTTTCAGATGCATCTGCATCTCTGCCCTGGCAGTTCTGAGGGCTGCAGGCTCCTCATATGTCCCCGATACAGCAGGTACTGTACTTTTTAAATGCTTTTATCTTTTTAATTGTATTCTGTTATTTTCAAAAAACCAGAACAGCAAGTGAACAGTTTTAATATTGTAAGAGCTTAATTCTGTTTTAATGGTCACTTTTGTATTTTTTTTCATAGTACTGTGGTTTTAAACGGTAAGCCGCTTGGAGTCCCAATTTTGGGGGGGGAAGCAAGATATAAATACAGTCAGCCCTCCATATTCACGAATTCCTTATCCACAGATTCAGACATCCATGGCTTGAAAATATTTTATACACACACACACACACATTCTGAAAAGCATGCCATGATTTTACCATTTTATATGAGGGACGCCATTTTAATATCCACTGTACTGTATTTAATGGGACTTGAACATCTATGGATTTTGGTATCCATGGGGGGTCCTGGAACCAAACCCCAGCAGATACCAAGGGCCCACTGTAAAAACTTTGTTGTACTTTGGTCATATCATGAGAAGACATGATTCACTGGAAAAAGCAATAATGCTAGGAAAGGTGCAGGGACACAGAAAGAGAGGAAGGCTGCATGTTGGATGGTCTTTATTAAGGAAGTCACAGGTATGAATTTGTAGGAACTAAACAGAGCAGTGGAGAACATGGAGTCTTGCAGGTGTCTCATCCACAGGGTTGCCATGGTTTGAGATCAATTTGAGGGTGGTTAACAACAAAAATAAATACAACCATAGTTCTGCAGTGTGGATGCAGCTGTAATGGCTTTCCCCCGGGTTTAGTCGCTTGAGATGGAAGAGGATGGTGCCTTTTTTTGGACCATGTGCAATAGCTGACCAGACTGGCAGCTGAATCTAGACTTCACCACATTTGAAGGATGCAGTCCACACTTGAAGTGGCACAGCAGGGCCAGCAACCTGGCACACACACACACAGAACTGCCCTTCCAGTGCCTGAATGCATCTCCCTCCCTCCTAGCATATGCTTCCATGTGTTTTGGAAAGATCAGCCCTGCATTTCTCTTAATTCTGTCTAGCACCACATGCTGTTGCACTGCAAAAACCCTGATCCCCAAGCTTTAATTGGCATAACCAATGCTTGGGAACCATGTGGGTAGTGGTCTGAACTGTCCCTGCACTAGTAAGAGTTTAAAAGCAGAGAACCCAGATGCTTAAATCTATTGGTTTCTAGCTTTTGCCCAAATTGAGACACTGTGGCATTTTCCTGGGTACTTCCCATATCTAGCTCTCAAAACATTTGTTACTCAGCAAAATGGCTAGACAATCCTTAATAGCCCACTTCCTACATTCTTACCTTTTTTTCTTATTGTGAACTGCTATAAACCAGATTCAGTGGGTATAGTCCTACAGGGAAGTCAATATAGTGCGTAAAAGTGACTTTTGCATCTTATGGTGTATTCTGATATTATTATGTTGTTTTCTATTTGCATAATTATCTCATCGGAGAGAGAGGGGTGGTCATTTCAGGTGGAAGATGCTGGATGGTGTGGAAGGATCAGGGGTAGGCAACCCTTTTGAGCCGGGGGCCGGGTAGCTGTCCCTCAGACAACTGGGGGGCCGAAGCCAAAAAATAAATAATTAAATATTTTTTTTAAAAAATAAAATAAATAAATAAACCAGGACAAAATTTTCAAATGGAGGGCACTTTTTAAATAAAAAATGGAGGACACGTGAAAAAAATTGCTGATTTTTAAAAAATGTTAAGATAAATGCATGTTTCTGAGGCTTCTATAGACAATCGCCCCCCAAAGGCCCCGGCAGCAATCGGTGGCAGGACTGGGCTGGGGCCGGTCCCAAGGCCTTGCCGGGCCACATCCGGCCCGCGGGCCGCTAGTTGCCTACCCCTGGACAAGATAGTACAACCTCCTTCTCTTTCAGTACCCCTCCCATCACCAACTCTGAAGAAAGATTCAGTTGCTTGCCCAGTTGTCTTCTGTGTAGGCAGAGTGACAAATGAAAAGGTGGAGGGAACAGGGCAGGTTCAAGATACTTTGCTGTCTGAGGTAGAGGACAGATGTACAGAGGCTGATGGATTGGCAGCTAAAACTTCTTTACTGCTTGGGATGGGATAGCATTTTCCATTATCTCTGAAACAGCAGGCTAGTATTTAAGGTGCATGAGCTGGACAGGTTATATAGTACAGAGAGAAAGGACTTTATCACACAGGAGGAATTTCTCTTAATTTCGAATGAAAAAAAAAAGTGGGGCCAGAATGCATTTACGTGAATTTGCTAGTTCAGCGAATTTACGTGACTGCAAATTGTGTTCGAACTGGCTTCCCATTACCCAAAAATAGCATGCCATTGCCCAAATTTGCGTGTGGTAGTCTATCACGCAATAACGTGAAACCCCATGAATGTGCTCAGATTGCCATTGGATTATATTTCCAATTTCCCTTGTCTGATAAAGTCCAAAGAGTTGGTGAGTTCACAAAGAACAGCAAGGAGACTGCCCCTGCTGTTCTCCTTATCATAACCTCCCCACAGTATTTATCTCCTAAGACAATTGCACCATTTTACCTAATAGGAATACTGGAGACTTGGATGGGACACTATTCCTGTTTAATATGTAAGAGTGTAGAACTAAGTAAAACAAAAAAATAAATAAAAAGAGAGTCTAAAATATTACACATCTAATCTGTGTTCAGTGGGAAACTGAGGAAAAGAAGAGTCCCTTTAGCAAAAGAAGAGGGCAGAACGGGCAGTTCGGAGGAGGAAGAAGGATGTCTCTCTACCCACAGTATGTTCCCCTTTTTTGAGGCACTAAGTATATGTAGTATCACCTGGTAATCACTGAGGTTCTGACGGATGATACCAATGTTGTGTTGCATTCAGTTTCTCTTCAAGGGAAGAAAGGATCCAAAAGCTAGATGAGACTGTGGGAACTCCCAGGCTAATGATCTGATCTACTTAGCAGGACTGGGAACTGTCATCCTCCCTTCAGTGTTTATGACTGCAACCCCCATCATGTTGTTGGGGGCTGTTGGGAGTTGTAGACTAAAAAATATTTGGCAGGCCAATGGATCCTGGCCCCCCCCCCCCCCTGCAAGTCATTTGACTTGGCAATTGAGTGTTTAATGCGATCAAACACCTGCACTGTCATTATGGTCTCATAACCATGGTTTTACCATTGCTGATTCTATAAGCAGAGACTGAATGTTACACTGACAGAGGAAGATGGGGAATCATCCTGATTTCAGCTCTAGTAGGTAACCATCACTGGGTGCAACACTGGGCAAAATAGTATTGTGTTACAGAAGTGGATGGTGGGAGATAAATCCTGGATGACTCATCAACACAATATCCTGAAGGTGTCTTGAATTCCAAAAGGCTGGCAGGAACATGGACATACATCCATGAGTCTATATATGATACTGAGGTTTTTATTTATGTACGGTAGTTAATTACTTAATTTCCCACCTTTTTACCAGAACCCAAGGAGGCTTACAATGTAACCATGGCTGAGAGTTTAATTGAGATATTTTCTTTTCTTATGAAGCAAGCTACAGTACAACAGACAGTTTCAGTCATACCGGTTAGCCAGCATGGTGTGTTTGGTGAGGTGGCAAGGCATGGGGAGGGAAAAACAAAGTACAGTGGTACCTCGGGTTACGAAATTAATTCGTTCCGCCGCCGCTTTCGTAACCCGAAAAGCCTTCTCAAGCCGAAAACCCATAGGCGCTAATGGGGAAAAGCCGCGATTTCGTGTGAAATAGCGCCGAAAAGCACCAAAAATTTTTTCGTAACCCGAAAAAACGTTCGTAAGCCGGAACAGTTTTTTTGAATGGATTTTTTTCGTAACCCGGAAATTTCGTAAGGCGGCGCATTCGTATCCCGGGGTACCACTGTAGCTTCTTCCTTTATTTCAAAATCAACAATCCAGAGTTACTTCATATGGCAAGGTCCACTGGTATTTGATGAAACTGACAAGTTTGATGTCTCTCTAATTATACAGGAAGCAAATAGATGCCTGTGACTGCCTGAGTTTAGAGACACACACTGTGGGATAAAGGAGTATATCCCAGGGTATTAGCCTGCTACAGTGCCTACAGACAGATGTAACTTTAGTGCTAACTGAAATATGCCAACAAATATGGAAAACAAAGAGGTGGCCAACAATCCACAAGAAAGGAGATATAAAAGACTGCAGCAACTATAGGACAATAGCACTAATCTCACATGCAAGCAAAATAATGCTACAAATTCTGCAGCATAGACTCCAACCAAACATAGAGAGACAAATCCCAGATGTGCAAGCAGGATTCAGAAAAGGAAGGGGTACTAGGGACCTCATTGTAAACATAAGAAGGATAATTGAATGCACCAAAGAATTTCAAAAAGGAATCAGCATGTGATTCATAGACTACAGCAAAACATTTGATTATACAGATCATGAAACCTATGGAATGCACTCAAAGACATGGGCATGCCTTTACACCTGATAGTCCTGATGAAGAATCTGTACCAAGAACAGGAGGCATACAGGGCCCCCCATATACTATTTAAAAAATCCCCAATGGCTCTAACAGCAGTAAGAAGTGTGTGAGAGAAAATGCTTGTTTTTCCAACACACTCTGGTAAAATATCAGTGGAATATCTCTAATTAGTAACTGGAGATAAAATGAATTAGGGTCTGAACAGACAGGCCAAAATAAAGCAGCTTCAGGCCATTTTGGAGCTGTGCTGTTTAAATTATGCATGCATCGTAAGAGGCCAGAAGCCATGCAGAAACTGTGTTCTGGTCCTTAGGACTGAAGCGCAGCTTTAGTGCAGCTCCCAGCCTCTTAGGAAGCATGCATTGTTTAAACAGCACACCTCCAAAGTGGCCCAAAGCTGTTTTTTGTTTGTTTGTTTGTTTGTTTGTTTGTTTTTGGCCAGCCTGTTCAGACCCTCAGTTTCCTTTTCTCAGGGGTCATTCCCACTACGAAAAGCTCTGAATCGTGCTTCGAGCTATATGCCCCTAGTTCCCATTGGAAATCGATCCCGATCCTCATTGGATCGATTCCCATAGGAAAAAATGCAGAGTAAACACAAAAAGCCCGGGGTTGTTTGGTAGCAATTATTTTGAGGTTCTTTTGCGAAGAAGCGATTCCGACCCATTTCCAATAAGTGGGAACGCCAGATTGGAACGATTCTTTCAGAGGGGAGGTACAAATGGAGGGGTGTGTGCTGCCCATCCCCAAAGCCGTCATACACACACCACAGCATTACCGTTTTGGGTACTTTCTAAAAATAAATAAAAAAACTAATCACAAAATTGATAGATTGGCAAAGCAACTACTTGCAAAAGCAGGTAGATGCTAAGCCATTCTACCGATTTTGCGATTAAAAGAAAAAAGGTGCCCTCATCCTCATCCTCCCAGCCTCAGCGCTCCATTCCCCAGCCTTGCCTTGGCCCCTTCTTCGGTGTCCGCGCTCCCTCCCCTGGCCTTGCCTCCATCCTCCTCCTCTCCGCTCAAGATTCCCTCCCCACTTCCACCCATGGAGCAGCCGATCCAATGCTAGCAGGGGCCCAAGAGGGACCCCTGGAGGTCTCCCTCCCCACTGCCACCCATCGATCAGGCTTTTACCAATGTGGCAATGGTGGCAGGGAGGGGGGAGGAAACCCACTGGTACCCCATGGAGGAAGGAAGGCAGGGATGATAAGGGAAATCCACGCATCCCCATGGGCCCTCCTTCTCCAGGACATGCCCTCCATTTAACCACCACCACCCTCGTACGGGCTTGTCAGTCCAGCTGCTTATGTCACAATGATTGACGTGCCTTTGACATGCAGGGGAGCCAGTGGAAACTAAAAAAAGGGCAAAAAAGGGGGGGGAGGGGAAGAACTGAGTTCATAGGGATCAGGAAAAAACCCTTTCATAGTGAGAATGAGGGACCTTTTGGAATTGATTGCTATAGTGGGGCGGAGCCGAATTTGAACATGGGGTATTCTGCCAGTGGGAATGAGCCCTCAGTTGGGTCTTGACTCCTCCATCTATGACACTCTTATTCTTAAATATATTTTTGAAATTGAAATCTGACATGTTGTTGTATAATGATTGCAATTTTGAAATATTGATAATGACATTTCTCCCAGGTTGTCTTCAGTGACGTCTTAAAAAATTTAGATGTCTTCTTTAAATAAAAATTGAGAGGCAAATGAATACCTGGATGACTTGTCCTAGTATTGGAAGTGTTTGAATCGGAGAGAAACTAGGAAGGAGAGGGCTATAGCATTATTGGCTTCTGCAGACTTAATTATCCTGAGTTGTTTAGGAGTGTTGTTTGATCAAGGTGTCTCTTTGCTTCAAGGGTATAAACGTTGTGCTTCTTGCAAGACCAGGAAAACACCACTTTGGAGAGATGCTGAAGATGGGACACCTCTCTGCAATGCCTGTGGCATTAGGTACCTAGTTATTTTAATCAATGTTGAAATATCATAGAAAATTTTACTGTGGTTTTGTCTAAAGCAGGGGGCATGAAATGCAGCTCTCCAGAAGTTTAGTTTGGGGCTGTACATACAATCCCTAAGGTTTTCTAGCTGGATTGGAGCTGTGGCAACTGCACACCACAGCCCCAATCCAGCCTTTCTAGGGCAAGAAAAGGAACAGCAAAAAACAGTTCCTTTTTGCACTCTAGAAAGGGTGCCATAGCCACAATGGTGCGGCTATATGGCGCTCCTTCGGCACTGTGTCATATGGATGCAGTATTGGAAGAGCACGATGATGCTGTATGCCATGTGGAGTAGCATGCGGCATCATGGCACCGTGGGGGCAGAGTCGGGGTGTACGTCATCTGGACACAATGCCCTGACTCCATCCTCATGCCGGCCCAAAGTGCCGCCCGGTATAGAGCATTTATTTATTTATTTATTTATTTAATAAATATGTTTGGCTACGGCTCCATTGCCAGACACAAAATGATTATAGCAGAACTGGGACACCCCCATCAATAGGACCTCAGCAGATCTTAGCACTGATACCATCATTTCATGTCTGGCTATCAGGAACACTTAAGACATTTGCCCTGCTCCCCATCAAACAGGGGCTTCAGAGGCTATTCAGTAGGTTGCGGGGCAGTCTTGAGCACTGTGGAGAGAGGAAAGAAATTCCAACTCCAGCAGCACCCCAACAAGCACCTGTGCATGCATAAGAGCCAGAGTGGTATAGTGGTGTGAATATTGGACTATGACACTGGAGAACAGTGTTCAAATCCCCACTCAGCCTTGGGTCATCTTGGGCAAGTCACACACTCTCAGCCTCAGAGGAAGACAAAGGTAAAACCCTCTGAATAAATCTTGCCAAGAAAACCCCATGATAAGCCTGCTTTAGGATCACCATAAGTCATAAACACCTTGAGGGTACATAACAACAAGAAGAATGTCCTTCACAGGATGCCAGCCAAAGTGCTCCCCCCTTCATGCCATTTGGAATTATTTTGGAATTTAGAGTTGGGGAGGGAGGGAGGTTGACTGATATGACTTACAAGAATCAAAACACAACGGAATTAATAAGTGGCAATGACCAACCACATAACTTAACCAACTGAATTGGGAATGTTTCTCCCATAGGTACAAAAAGTACAGAATTCGGTGTTTTCGGTGTTGGAATATTCCAAAGCATGGTGGGAAACCCTACTCACACTGCTCCAATTGTGGAGGAAGACTGCGTGTAGTAGCAGCCCAACCAAAATGTGGGAAAAGGTAAATGTGTATATGTATGGATTCATGAAACTTTTACTGCAAAGTGTAAATAATTAGCCACAGAGCTATGTTGAGTGAGAGCCAGCATGGTGTAGTGGTTTGAACATTGGAATATAATTCTGGAGACTAAGGTCTGAATCCTTACTCAGCCATGGAAACCCTTGGACAAGTCACACTCTCCTAGCCTCGGGGGAGGCAAGGACAAACTCCCTCTGAACTAATCTTTCCAAGAAAATATCATTATGGTGTTTAGGGCCACCAAAAGTTAGAAACAACTTGAAGCAGCACAACAACACAGTTATGTTCCATTTGCTTTGATCCATCCCTATACTGGATGCTCATGTCTGACACTCCATTGCACAACTATTTATGTCTGCACATTACACACTGTGAATGGGACCCTGTAGTCCAGGGATGGGCAACATTCATTCCTCCCAGATGATGTTGGACTGTAACTAGCATTCCTTATCATGAAGTGTTCTAGTTGCAGCTACTGAGATGTACAGTCCCACAACCACTGGGAGAACCACATAGTTTCTACCCTGTTGTAAAGGGCTGCAACATGGGCCCAGACATCCTATCAACTCTGGGCCCTAGAAACTCTCTGGCCATCCCTGAGAAACCATGCAATTTCATGTTCATTATAAAAGCAAAGTTACAAGCAATTTTTTGCTTGTAAAACAAGAAATTTTATTTTAAAGGGACAATTTGTTTCCTGAATGCAATGGCATAGAAATAAATGTCCGTCCACAAGGTTAAACCATTCCTAAGAGTTTTTTCACAGGGACTTTGTCTACAGAGATAATGGTTACAGGTTTTTAAGTTACAAATGTAGGACCACATAAACTGATCATAAACTTTAATGAATGTACTGGAATATTTCCTGATGTTTTATAGTATGTCTTAGATGGACTCTGCAAAGGGGTTGTGAAATGCCCAACAAGGCATAAAGATGGGTACCCTGCCCAGTGGAAAATTAGTTCAGAGCTTTGCAACATATTTGGCTCTAGGTTTAGTGCTGAAATACAACAGTGCTCTGGGTAGAAATATCTCTGGTTAGAAGTCTCAGGAGCTGCCACCAGTCAGTATAGACTAGGTGTGGGAAACAGATAGCCTTCCAACTTTTGAATTCCAATTCTTATTGGCCCCATTAGCTATGCTGCCTAGGTATCATAGTAGGGAGATGGTGCTGAGGATTCTCTGCAGAAATGCCCAACCCCTTTCATGGGAGCTTTATTTTGTGGTTCTCATGAGAAGGAGAAAAAAGCAATTGGTTTAAAGATGTGTGTCCTAAATCAGTGCTTCTTAAGCTAACTGAAGTGAAAGATAGGGTTCCCCCCCCCCCATGGGCCAGGGACCAGCCCCATATTTGCATGTATTGACTACAACTATTTCTTGTTTTCCTGGAAACCTGCTGAGGACTGGCAGCCAGTGGCTCACAGACCAACATGTATTGCCCTAAAATGCACTGGTTCTTTCCCCTTTCACACCACCATCTTATGAAAAACCAACTGAAAAGGTTTCTTTTCTTTTCTAGATGTGCCACGTTCTAAAGCATTGCTGCTAACCAGATTCCAAAATAGCTCTTATCAAATCTTGCCAACCCGACTGAGAGTTTGGGATGGACTGTTAGGTGGAGGGCATTTAGATTTATTGACCAAGACTCAGCGGGCATCGTTTTTTGGTTTGGGTGTTTCTTTTGTGGATGTTTGGTTGCACCATCTGTCTGTCTGTCTGTCTATATGTGTGTATCTGTGTCTGTGTTTGGAGTGGGAAGAGGTAAGAAAGAAAATGGAAGTTGTTTCAAGAAGAGAGGTGGTACTTCAGTTGATCATCTAAGACAGAAATGATGATTAATGGAGAACAGGGATGCTTAAAGCACTTTTCAAGGGATTATTCCTGTCCATCACATTGGAAAGTGCAAAGCCCTTTATCCTCCCTGGTTCTGAAGAACTCGGACAGGATGCCTGACTGCTGACTGGGTGCTTTCCCTAGAAAAGAAGCGGAAAGGCAATGCAATGCATCCCCTGAAGTGAAATCTCTGGAAGGAGTTTGTATAAAACAAATTATGCCTTCACTTCCAAAAGAGGAAGGCTTTTATGAGATCAGGAGCAAAAAACAAAACTAGTCACCTGTGTCTGAGTACTTTCCTGAACTCCTGATTAAGTTTATCTACTTTTTTGCCTGTTTACAAATTATACCAAGTGTATTGTTTAAAATAGAGAGTATTTTTATACTGGGTGGTGATCTATTTTTTTTAAGATGCTGATAAACCTCTCTTGTTGGTACAGCATGGAACAAACATGTTCATGTGAATATCAGTGCTTCCACTAGTCTGTAATATGTTTAGAAGTCTAGTACTTTCCATTTAGGACTGTGTCATATTTGACTGTATGGGCTTCCTTTTGAAATGTTTTCGTTTATTTTGTGTAAATAAAATTTCTATTTGAAGTGTTTGGTTGATGTTTTCTCCACCTGATAGAGCAGAGCAAAAAAGAAATTAAAAGAAAAAACAGACTTGCTGTTTTCTAAAATTAAAAACAATTTGTTCGTTTTCTTTGTTCTGAAACTTTAAAAAAATTAATATGCTAATTCAAGATTTTGGTAAAAGTGATTGATTTTCGTCTATTATTTTGTAACTAAATAGGAGACAAGATTTAGCAGCTATTTTTTTCTAACTTGGAATGAGATTTGGAAATAGCAGAAGGAAAAGTAGCATTTCAGTTTGGGAATGTGACTGTAGTGTTTTCTTATGATATCAGTGGAAACCTACAAATGAGAGTCAGAATAGTCAGAATAGACTGAAGTGATTTTATGGGCAAGGTCTATACCAAAGGGTTCATATTCGCCTCTTGTGAGCCAAGGTGTAAGAGGCCTCTACTGACTAGAAACAAGTCTGCTGGATAGGTCTTTGCAGATATAATGGTGGCAGATGAAGGAAAAAACACCAAATTTTCTGCTGTCTGTGCTGCCATGGAGTAGGCCTTCAAACAGACTCCAGCTTGTGTTCTGTCAGATTCACTCCGTCTGGCCTGTATCTGAATCTGATTTGGAACTGAATATGAGTGAACAGATTCACTCTCACATTTCTCAGCCTGTGTTGCCCCAGTTGCCACCACACTTCTTTCCTTCCTGCTAGCTTCCTAGAGAACCAAGTTTAGATCCACAATGTGAGAGTGGACATTCAGGAGTGACTGGGTCTCCTGCCCTGGCCATTTCCTACCCCAAGCAGAATAGCCTCCTGAGAGAGCAGGCTACCCCCAAGATCCCTAAGTTTCCTGGTGGCAAAGAAACTCTTTTAACTGGAAGCTTTTCTCATTTCTTGAAAGCACTGTGAGTAGATAAAATCACCTAAAGATTACCATGGAATTGACACAATCCACTATTTTTAATTTTTTAATTTTTATTTTTTTGTAGCATGAGGTTGTGGTTTGGGCATTGGGCTACGGCTATGGAGAGCAGGGTTCGAATCCCTGCTCGACCATGTGAGCCCACTGGATGACCATGGGCAAATCACACTCTCTCACAGACTCAGAGGAAGGCAAAGGCAACCCCTCTGAACAAATCTTGCCAAGAAAAACCTGTGAAAAGATTACTTTAGGGCAGTGCTTCTCAATTTTTTTCTGTCATGCCCCTCCCTAGGAAGAAGAAAACATTTCGTGCCCCCCGCGCGACTGTAAATAGTATCATTTGTCTATAAAATTGGTCAAACGAGCCCCCCTTTACGGAGCCTCGCACCCCCCCAGAGAAGTACTGTGTTAGGGTCACCATAATTCACAACAACAGCAGAGTTATGTTCTGTTTGCAATGTGTAGTCTCTGTACTGGATACATCAGTAACACAAGTTCTGTGGATGACTGCTAAATGCTCATGTCTGGAACTCCATTGTACAATTATGAAACACCATGTGATGTATGTTGGTGTATGTTTCACATTGGGCCTCTGCCCACACTTGCAGATGGGTTGCAAGGAACATAATAGGAGGAGCAGAGGCCTCTGGCCCATTGCATGTAACCTGTCTGCTGGGCATCCCTCCGTCTTCTGCAAGTAGACTTGTGCCTCCATCAGCTGAATATGGCTGTGGTGTAACATCCAATAAAAACTCTCCATGTGAGCTGACTTACTTTGAGATACAGTATGTTCCTCTAGAATGTGGTATAGTGTGTAGACACTGAACAGGCCAAAGAAAACATTTACCTGCAACCAAATACGGTGGACTCTTGCTTTATGTGGGGGATCCAATTTGCCCCCCCCCGCATAAAGCCAATTCCACACATGCTCAAGCCCCATTTAGATGAATGGGACATATTAGCGGGCGTGGTGTGGCATGTGCACCACAGGCATGCATGCCATTCATCTAAATGGGGCTTCCTGTCCACGTGACCTCAAGTCTGTGTGTGGGGCAGGCCAACTGTATTATCGTTGATCAAGGGGGCAGGGGTCCCCAGGAGAAGCACAGACACACCAAATACTTGTCATTGGAAAGAGGAACCACTTTATTGATTAGATATACAAGATTTTATAATGTCAAATCAGTAGGAACACATGGGAATCAGCCAGACATGAGCAAAACAAACTGATTAAAATTAAAATGGATACAAGCACTTTCCCCTTAGTAAAAAGAGTAGAGGTGTGCAGTCAAGAATGCAAGACAATGCAACTGTTAGGTGGATTTGAAATTGGTTGACTGATCAAACCCAAAGGGTTTTCAGCAATGGCTCCTCTTCATCCTGGAGAAAAGCAACCAGTGGGGTGCCATAGGGTTCTGTCCTGGGCCCAGTGCTATTCAACATCTTTATCAATGACTTAGATGAAATAATTGAAGGCATGCTTATCAAATTTGCAGATGACCACAAATTAGGAGGAATAGCTAATACCCCAGAGGACAGGATCAAAATTCAAAATTTTCTTAATAGTTTAGAAAGCTGGGCCAAAACTAATAAAATTAATTTCAGAATGGAAAAAAGTAGTGTACTGCACTCAGGCAGAGAAAATGAAATACATAGATATAGGATGGTGGGCACCTGGCTTAACAAGACTGCATGTTAAAGGGATCTATGAGTCCTAGTAGACCACAAGATGAACATGAGTCAACAATGTGATGTGCCACCTAATAAAGCCAATGAAATTCTAAGCTGCATCAATAGAAGTATAGTGTCTTGATCAAGGGAAGTAATAGTGCCACTCTAGTCTGTTTTCATAAGGCTTACCGGGAATAATACTGTGTCCAGTTTTGGGTGCCTCAATTAAAAAAGGATGTTGAGAAGCTGGAGTGTGTCCATATAGCCCTGTTTAAGTATTTGAAGGAATGTCATATTAAGGATGGAGCCAGCTTGTTTTCTGCTGTTCCACAGAAAAGGAATGGAGCAACGGATGCAAACTACAGGAAAAGAGATTCCACCTCGACATTAAGAGGAACCTCCTGACAGTAAGGGCTGTTAGACAGTGGAACACACTTCTTTAGAGATTCAGGGACGTAGCCGGGGGGGGGGTTCTTGGAGTCCGGACCCCCCCCCCTTTCCATTAGAAAAATGAATGGTGTGTGCTGCTGCGCCACCGCACCCAAGCCCCATTATAATGGTTGCACTTAGTCTGGAAACCCCCCCCCTTCCTAAAATCCTGGCTACGTCCCTGAGAGACTGGTGGTGTCTCCTTCTTTAGAGGTCTTTAAACAGATGCTGGATGGCCATCTGTGAGGGGTGCTTTGATTGTGAGGGAAAACTAATTCTGAGCTTTGAAACAGATTTGTGTCCACCCGTTTCCAGGTTGCATGAAGCTCTGGATTCAGTCACTGGCATCCAACAGGTAGAAAAATCCCTGTGTGGAAGTCTCAGAAGCTTCTGTCAGTCAGTGTAGACTAGGTATAGGGAGCAGATAATCTCCAACTCCCATTAGCCCCACAAATGGCTAGGCTGCCTAGGAATGGAAGTCTGGTGATGATGCTGAGAATTCTTTGCAGAAATGCCCAGCTCCCTTCATGGAAACTTTATTTCCAGGTTCTCCAGGGAAGGAGACCTAAAACAGTGCTTCTTAAGCTATCTGATATGAGGCACTGGCAGAGTTTTCCCCCCAATGTGCCAGGGACTAGCTCCATATTTGCATGCATGGGCTACCACTATTTCTTGTATTCCTGGAAATTTCTTGAGGATTGTCAAGCCGGTGGCTCGCAATCCAGCATTGGTTCATGGACCACTGCTTTTAATAGTGCTGCCCTAAAACACACTGGTCTTGCCTGTTCTCTTCAAAAGTTTATGAAAAACCTACTGAGGAGGGTTTATTTTATAGATGTGTCATGCTCTAAAGTAGTGATTCCCAAACTTTGGTCCTCTAGGTGTTTTGGATTTCAACTCTCAGATGTCCCGGCTACCATGGTCAACAGTCAGGAATTTGGGGAGCTGAAGTCCAAAACATCTGGAGGACCAAAGTTTGGGAATCACTGCTCTATAGCTTTGCTATTAACTGGATACCAAAAGCACTCCTTTCAAATCTAGCCATCTGGACTGAAGGGTTTGGATGTGCTGCTAGGTGGAGATCCACTCAACATGACTCTGCAGGCATGGTTTTTTTGGTTTGCCTCTTTATTTTGTGAGTTTTTATTTGCACTTTCTGTCTCTCATTCTCTCTCTGTGTGTGTCTGTGTTTGGACTGGGAAGATGTAAGAAAGAAAACTAAGTTGTTGCAAAAGAACAGGTCCTTCAATCCATCATCTAAAATGGTCAGAAGACTTATGAGTAATGAAGGACAGAGAAATTAATTGGAAAAAAGAAAGATGGTTGAAGTTTCTGAACTTGCTACCAGTGGCTTTACTAGGTGCAGTACTGATGGTGTTACCCCTCATTGACTTCCTCCCATACAACACTGTACAGAATAGTAATGTTATTAAAATAAGCTGTCTCCAAGCACTGCTATCTGAAACCTGCCTGAGAGGGAAGATTAGAACCTCTGCAACACAGTGCCTCTGATCCCCATATCAGAAAAGGAGATAGAATAATAATAGTGATGATGATGGTGGTGGTGGTGGTGGTGATGGTGATGACAACGAATATATACAGCCCTCCTTTCCCATGGCTCCCATGATATCTGTTCTGTCTGTTTTTATTTGTGATTTGTCAAGTATGTTAACTGTGTGTGCTTCAATGTCTAGTTCTGAGATGAAAGGCAGGAGATTATACAGAAGCAGCAGCATAAGCGGCAGCAACAACAAGAACAATGCCAACAACAACAACAACAACATACAATCCTCCTTTCCTATGGCTCCAAAGAAGCCTTTTCTGGGCTCTCACATCTCATCTAAAATGCACAAAATGTCACCTACAAGATAAGCAGCCCTGAGGTGTCTGTTAAATCCAAGGGGAATCTTGTGCCCCCAGAGGGCCACCAAGGCCAAACTGGGAAGGAAGGCTGCCAGAAGGGAAACTGGAGATGGCTCCTGTCCCTTACAAGGTTGTGTAGAAGAACCTCCTCAGGTATGGCTTCTCAGGCAACCACATCACAACCCACAACTGCCCAAAAGGTTCCCTCTTCTATGCAACCCTTGCCAGGAGAGGGACTCTCTCCAGTTTAAACTTTGGCAACCTCCAGCCTCTCAAGCAAGAGATGGGCTCAAAGGGGGATGGGGACCCTCCATGGGTCCTCTGGCCTCACAATGGCCCCCACTGCACCTCATCACTCCCCTCACAATCCCCCCCTCTGGCAAATCTGCCCAAAATAGAGAGAGGCCTTTCTCACTCTTTCTGCCTGTCCTCTCCTCCAGCACCATCTTGGACCCTCTCCTCCCTTTTCAAACCCATCTTTTAATTCTGGGAAGCATCAAAATGAACAAGGGCCTTCCTGTTGTAGAGAAAACAAAAGCCTTGGGAAGAACCCTGGATGCTCCTACTTTGAAAACAATACTGCCGCCCCCAGTCCCAGTCAAGAAGAAACCTAAGGAAGGAGACTGCCTGAGGCGCTGCATCTGGGAAGTGGGTCCCCGCCGGGCAGAGGAGGCCCAGAGAAAGAGAGAAACCATCCAGAAGCGCCGGATAGAGGAGGCAATGCGCCGTGCCCAGTGGCACCTGAGGGAGGAAGCTGCCCGCAAGGCAAGGCAGACATCCCTCCTACTGGATTATTGGAGAGACAGGTCCCTGGAAGAGATCCGGCAGCAATGGGACAAGGAGAACAAGGAGGAGGAGGATAAGATAGAGAAGGATCTGCGAACATTTCCTGAAAAGGCAGGAAGAGGAAGAGAAGGAAGTGGAGGAGGAAGTGCTCAAGGAAGAGAAGGTAGCAGAGGAGTGCCCATCACCATCTTCCCCATGCCAACCTTCAGCATCATCCCTGTTGCACCTTGGAGCCCCTCTCCTCCACCCACTGTCTGGCAGATGAGGCGTTCCCTTCAACATGAACCAACACCAACAACCAAAGCAGAGGAACTAGAACCATTGTTGAGCATCCGCCCAGTCAGGATGTTTCCTCGGAGACCAACGTGGCCATCAGTAACATTGCCGGGAATGGCCTGCCCAGGTCTACAACCATTGTGGACAGGGGCTACTCCTCAGGCTTTCCGGCAACCAACCAGCTTACCACCACTCGCCCATTTGCCCTCCCCTGCTACCTCTCCAGATGATAATGCTCTCAGGCTTGCCTGGCCTACAAAAGCAGAAATTGTCCAGGATCCATCTTGCAGGACTCTGCCAGACACCCCAAGGTAGAGACCTTGGACAAAGACCACCCTCCTCCTTCTCTTCCCAGGGCGAAAAAGACACTCAGCCCTGTCCAATGTACAAAACACCGTTGCCTAGTGCTGTCAAAGGAACCACCTTGGATACTGTGGAAAAAAGAAAGAGACAGTGAACACAGAAAGGAGGCTCGCAACCATTCCACCTTGACAGCAGAAGAAGGGAGAGATATTTTGCTTCCTTCCTCTATCCAGCCTGGGAGCTTCAAGGCCCAACATCCAGGGCAGGAAGGGAAGAGGCAAAGGCAGAAACACCACTTTTCGCCCTCCAGCCACAGGATGGTTATTGTCATCTCTCTGCCCTGTGTTCCTTTGGCTGGAAGAGTCAGTATTCAAAAATAAAGAGCAATGCTCACATCACTGATAGCTTTTATTTTTGACCTGTTGTTCAGCATTTTTGGGGTTTGCATCAGCGTTTGCCCAGAGGTGGGGTAGATATCATGGGATAGAGTGTAGGTGTGACATAAAATATAAAGAGTTGGAGGGGGCTGCTTTGTTTGCATTTACTTTGCCTTTTAGGACACAGACATTCTTCTTTATTTTATTTTTGGATTTCTAAATGCTCAACTGAAGTTTTAAGTTACTGCAATAGAAGAAATTTGGAACCTGAAGGGGGAAAATGTCATTAGATGGGGAATAATTGTCATTCAGGTGAGGCAATGTCCTCATTTTGCCTCTGCAATAGTTGCCTCTTGGTTGTGGGAACATGCAGGCATAGTGGAAGGCTTACCATTGGCATTGTTTGTCTTTGCTCAGACTTCACCAGTTATGTGCAAAGTCCAGAGATCATGATTCAGTAATTCCTGCAGAATAGCATTTCTGTAGGGACTTGCATAGGCATACGCTCCCAAGCGAATAGACCAAAAAGCTCTCAGTTGAGAAGCAAAAGAGATGGGGGAAATGGCAGTAATATTTAAATAGATAAATATGTAAATGAGCTGAGATAGTATGATGAAAGAACTGAACAATCTATATACAAAAAGCAATGCAGTAAAGATTATTGATTATGAAAAATGTAAAGAGAAATGCAGCCATTTCATTTTGTAAATAATACAGGATTGAAAGACATATCTATATTAAACCACTCACTATATGAACATTGCTATTTCTTCTTCATTCAGTAGTAGGTGGGTAGGTCATAGCATGGAGTGTAATGGTAAAAAAATAAGAAAGCCCAAAAAGTGATCCTGCTTTGAAAATTGTATTTGCCACACAATGCATCTGTGAGCTGTTCTAGGATCAAAATGGGTCTTAACTTCGAAATCTGAAGAGATCAGAATTCCATGGTTTGCAAGTGAAAATGGATTTCTCCATTAGACATTCTACCTCATGTTGCCTCAGAGAAAAGGAACAACGGAGATACAGTTGGCCCTCCATAGCCACAGATTCCTCATCTACCAAGTCAAGCATCCACAGACTGAAAATACTCCAAAAAATATAAACCGCAAAAGCAAAGCTTGATTTTGTCATTCTATAAAAGGAACAGCACCACTGTAGTAATCCGACTTGAGCATCTACAGATTTTCATATCCACGGGAGCTCCTGGAATCAAACCTCAGCGAATACCAAGGGCTTATTCTAGTTGTCAGAGCATTAAGGATGCAACTAAAGAACAGTACAGATCCACACAAGGTCCTCCTAGACTACAAGGCTTTTCTCCTACAGCCCTGGGATGTACTCACAAGGCTCTGTATTGAAACAGCTGTGCCGCTATTCTGCACAGAACATCAGATCTTCTAAGATCTGATTAAAATGGCAAAATATCAAATATGAGAAACCGAAAAGAAATATGACTATCATTGGGCCCATTCAGACTACCTTTTACCCTTGTTCAGAACCCGGATTAACCATGGGAAGTTCATATTGGCCCTAATTCTCCCACAAGCAAGATCGAGGCTTTCACACCTGTTCAGGAGCAAATGCCCCTTGGCGCAGGTCTTTTAAGGCCTCATTCACACTGGTGGCATTGCTCTGGAACGAACTGGTCAAATTCGGGGGATCCCTCCCGAATCTCTCCGGAAGCAAGTGCTGACTACTATTTAACACGAATGCCCTCTTGGAGAATTCAGGTTTAAGGGGAAGGTGCCTGGTTGTCACGATGGTCATAGGTGATAGGGGCATCAGAAGTGTGCTTTCCACCCCTCCCTTTTTTTTTAAAGGACCAGGCACCACTTGTCAAATTTAAAAACCTCTGGGATGTGTGTGTGTGTTGTGGGCATTTGGGTCAGTGTTGTAGATTATGATCTGCCCTTGGCCCCATTTTCAACCCCAAAATGAAAGCTAGTGCCATCTCTGTAGCCTGTATCCTACTCCCTTGGCACCCCAAAATAGGCTACCCCTGAAGACAGTAGCAACAGCTGTATCAATTTGCCAAGTTGCAGCACTACATTTGAATTCTAAGGGGCTATTCATTCTCATTGCCATTCATTCTCATTGCAGCAGTCATTCCAAAGGAAAAAATATGCGCATGTTTTGCCAAAAATAATTTTAAAAAAAATAAAATCCAAAGGAAAAAGGTCTCTGCTGGATAGCAGAGGCTTTCCTTGCTGTAGTGCCCTGACTTGCCCTGAATTGACCCTTGCTCCTGCTCACGATCTATCTATATATCTATATATATCTATATATCTTTACCTACAAACATGCAAATTTTTTGCCAAAAATAATTTAAAAAAAATAAAAATCAAAGGGAAATGGTCCCTGATGGATAGCAGAAGCTTGGCCTCTTCTGCCCCCCTCCGACCTGCCCTGAATTGACCCCATCAGTCACCCCCTTTTTGCCTCCTGTCACCCTTTGCATCCAGCGATTCCCCTTTTTTTGGCTATTTCCTCCTCCTCTTCCCCCTCCCTTCTGATGAGGGGAGGGAATGCTCTGACCTCTGCCTGCCCCCTGCCCCTAATCCCTCCCTGAATTTGCCCCGAACATGATCGAGGGCAAGTTCATATTTCGCTGAACCCGGGTCTTTTGAGAAAAGACGGATTTTAGCCCGATTCTGGATACCCCGGAGTAAGGGGCATTTCCTTGCGCAAGCCTCGACATGGATTGTGACAGAATCGGGCCCAATATGAACTTCACTTGCAAGAATCGATTTCAAAACCGATGTAAAAGGTAATGTGAATGGCCTCTAAAAGTGGAGTAAAAGCTGTATCTTTTGAAAAAAAACGGATCTGGTAAATATGAACTTGGCCCAGGTCATGATCGGGTCAAGTTCAGGGGAAGGATTTAGGTCAGAGGGAGGTCAGTATGCGGAACATGCCTTCCCTTCATTGGAGGAGGAGGAGGAGGAAGGAGCCAGAGGAAGGGTGCCAAGGGCAATCGGGGTGATGGAGGAGGAGGAGGAGGAAGAGGAGCCAGAGGAAGGGTCAAGTTCATGGGAGGGTTGGTCAGAGGAAGGACAGAGAACGGAACAAGCCTCCCTCTCGCACAAGGCAGCTTTCTCTCTCTCTTGTTATTTTTTATTTTTGACAGACTATGCAAATGATTTTTGGGTGATACATATAGATAGAATGTGTGTCTGCTTCTACTACATTTCCCTTCCATTTGCTTGCTCCCGGAATGGCAGACTCACTCTGCAAGAGGCCTATTATTATTATTATTATTATTATTATTATTATTATTTTAATATTCGAATGCTACAATGTAGATGGAATGTGTGTCTGCTTGTGCTACTTTCCCTTTCATTTGCTTGCTCCCGGAATGGCAGCCTCACTTTTGCAAGAGGCTTTTTTTATTTTATTTTTTAATATTAGAATGCTACAATGCGAATGTTACAAATGTTTCCCTTTCAATTTGGCAAATTGATACAAGAGTGAATGCTTTTGTTACACACAACACACACACACACACCTGGAGGCTTTTTAAATTTGACAGCATATGCGCACGCTGCCGCCAATTTTTTTTTTAAAAGAAGGAGGGAAAGCACCCATCCAGTTGCCCAGTTGCTGCAGGAAACGTCACCTTTGACGAAAGCGGAAGTGAATTTGATTGACAGCAAAGGAGCCTTCATTTTAAACTGGTACCACAAATGTGAACTCTCTGCAAAGAGCTGCAATGGCATTCAGCGGTAAATAACCCCAATTAAGGTAAATGATAGTGGGCACTTGCTTTCAGAGCAATTCGGGAGGGGGGATCCAGATCTGCCCAGTTCCATCCAAGGCAAATAGGTGAGTGGGAATGGGGCCATCATAGTGTCTAAAAATACTAAGGGCCTGAACAGTCAGGCCAAAATAAAGCTGTTTCAAGTCACTTTGGAGGTATGCTGTTTAAATGACACAAGCATCTTAAGAGGCCAGAAGCTGCACTCTTAGGACTGGGGCATGGCTTTGACGTGAACAGACAGGCCAAAATAAAGCTGCTTCAGGTCACTTTGGAGATATGCTGTTTAAATGCTGCATGCGTCCTAAGAGGCCAGAAGCCATGCCAAAGCCACGCTCCCGTCCTAAGGACTAGAGCACAGCTTTGGCTCAGCTTCTGGCCTCTTAAGATGCATGTGTCATTTTAACTGAAGAAAAACCAACCAGGTCATTTAATGTATATGAAAATCCTCAAAATTAATTTGGTCCTGGACGTCAGGAAGAAATACAAGTTTGCTTTGCTTATTGTTAAATTTTATTGGAGGACATTAATGGCAGGTGTGTAACAGCCATTATGCATCTAAAGGGGGCAACAGCTTCTTGGATCGGATATAGAGCAAAGGAGCTGAGTGAAGCTGTGAACATGGTTGGTTGAAGATTGAGCCATAGATGAAACGGAAGGCCAGACTCAACAGCAGGGTCAGAAGCAGAACCTTGGCGAATGCCCATAGCAGGTTCCAAGCTCCCCGGAAAGTTGGTTGTGGAAAGTACCTGCAAAATAGAGGGAAAGAATGACCTACAAGCAGAGAAACGGGCTCAGCTCAGTGGCATCACTAGGGTTAATGGCATCACTGGGGTTATTGTCACCTGCCATTGACCTCCTCCTACACCACATAGAATTCTTAGTAATGGTTTTGGTACTATTGTTACTCATAAATTGGAATTCCCATATATCACTGAATATAATAGTTGTGACATAACTTGAATTCAAAGGTATAGCCATGTTAGTTTGTAGAATCAGTATGTAGAGAAATCATGTAGCACCTTTGAGACTAGCTGAAAGAAAGAAGTTGGCAGCACAAGCTTTTGTAGACTTGAATCTGCTACCTCAGATGCCTTTGGTGGAGTGGAAAGCCAGAGACAGACCTATATATCCCATTAGTGTGTGAGAATGTCAATTCAAATTCAAAATCCGTTGGGTATGGAAATGAAGTGGCTAATCCAGTTTTAATGATGGTCATTGGTGAACAAAGGCAGTGGAAACTGCAGCTATGCAGATTTCAGCTTCTTAAAACCACATTTCAATTTACTGTATTAGCCGGTTGCACATGTCAGTTTAATTTTTGAGGTACTTCAACCTTGATGTGAAGGCACCTGTTGATTCAATACACAGCCTGCCTAATGCTTTAAAATTTTAAATGACATCACATCAATTATACTTTTAAATTGCAATATCGTATACACAGCATAAATGTATATGCATAATACATGTTTCATGTGTTTAAAGTGAAAAAAAGGTAAAATGTGATCTTTTTAAAGAAAATGTTTAAAATAGATAGTTCATGATTTTTTTAAGTTAAAAATTAATTTTTTGAAATTTGAAATTTATTTTTCCCCCCAAAAGAAATAACCAAAAACCTGAGGCCACTCCTTTCTCCTGAGCCTCATCCTACTCACCCCATCTCTTCAGCATTTTAATGGGACACAGGTGAATGCCACAGCCCATTTCTGCCCCAAAGCAGATGTCTAAGGACCCCTTCTTAAGCTGTCACCTGGTGTGATCCACACCCCTTGCAGCCTTCTAGTGATGCCACTAATTCAGTTACAATTACAAAATAAAACACCAAGCACAAACATTGCTGCATGGATTAATACAAATCTCACCAATTTCCAATTTGTCTCCCTAAAGGAAAGTTTTTCCATAGCTCTTTGTCTGCTGAAGAACTTCTGCCCATTTCAGAGGATTATGCAGTTGTCCTTGAATGCTAAACAAGTCCCATTATCATCCCACATAAACAACTGGGCTAGAACCCACTCAGCACTCCTATGGTAGACAGTCATGTATGGTCAACATGTCTTCCAAGGAAAATGAAAGTTTCACTAAGTAGCTTCTCAATGATTCACTAAGTAGCTTCTCATTCTGAAGTTTCCAAGAACCTAGGATCCCCAGGGACACCACCTGAAATATTACAATATGATCTATCAACATACAATGCCTGTGGCTTCCTCTGTCTTCTCACTGTTCCACTTTTTTTCTTCCCAGTCTACAGTACCTGAATCTGTTCTCTTTCCTATTGCATACCTTCCAACTATCCTGATTTGGCAAGGACAATCCCAGTTAACCCGCTGTTGTCCCACTTTTTCAGCTACTTTTAAAATGTCCCAGTTTTTCTCTCTTCTTTCCCCTTTGCTCCTTTGTCCACAGCTTATTTCAGTGGCTGCAAACTGAATTCAAAGTGTAAAAATAGTCTGCACTCAGTTTTAATTCAGTGTGGGGGATAGGAGAGAAAAGGAGGAATCTTGCCCTTCCTTATAGACATAGGCACAAGCAAACTGCTGCAACTTCTCCTAGCTCATGTGATAACTAGCTCATGTGATCCTCCTCATTGATAACTACTGCCATCTTGACCATATTCGGATGTGATCTTGGTCATGTATGCTCCCTCTTTTTTCTTTCAAATGTTGGAGGACATGATACTGCATTAGGAAACTCACATAGAATAGGAGAACTTCTTTTTGAAATGGATTCTCTCTAGTCCCCGGCATGGAAGTCTTTTCTGTAAAGACATAAAAAACTCCATGTGATAATCAAGTGATGGTTACTGTTCAGCTTTCTTTCATTTCAAAAGAGGTAAGGGACAAACGGGTCAAGGATAATCACTAAAGCCCAGGTTCCGCTACTGGAAGTTTGAAAAGACCATGTTTGAAATGACAGTGAGCATTGTGTGCATGCCATGCTTTCCCCAGTATTGAACCACCTATCCCTGTACTCTGCCTAAACCTTTTATGACATTCTTATCACATCATATTGAGGATGAAGCAAACTTGTTTTCTGTTGCTCTGGAGACTAAAGAGATTATCGCATGGCCAAATCAGGTGTGCTGAGCCTGGGCTGAGTGCGGGCTGAAATTTTTGAAAATTTCCTAAGATCAGATGTTATTGCACACCTCCATCCTCAGACCGGAGGCACTGTGATCCCAAATTTCCCAAGATGGGGTGTTATCGCACACCTCCATCCTCAGACCAGAGGCATCATGACCCGATCTTAGCCAGGTCCGTCCTTTTCCCATCCTTCGCAAAGAACTGGTAACTCCCTTACTTGAGAAGGTAAAGGACGGATCTGGCTAAGATTGGGCCACGATGCTTCCAGTCTGAGGAGGGAAGTGTGTGATAACACCTGATTTTAATAAATTTTCAAATATTTCAGCCCTCGCTCAGCCTGGGCTCAGCGCAGCCAATTTGGCCATGTGATAATCTCCTAAAACAAGGAACAATGGATTCAAACTAGAGGAAAAGAGATTCCACCTCAACATTAGGAAGAATGTCCTGACAGTAAGAGCTGTTCGACAGTGGAACACACTCCCTCAGAGGGTGGTGGAATCTCCTACTTTGGAGGTCTTTAAACAGAGGCTGGATGGCCATCTGTCAGAGTGCTTTGTGTATTCCTGCATGGCAGGGAGTTGGAATGGATGACCCTTGGGGTCTCTTCCAAGTTCCAACTCTAGGATTCTATGATTCTTCATACCATCTGGTCACATGCTCGTTCTTCCCATGTGGTTGAAGTCTCTCCATGTCCTGAAAGCACTTCTTTCTGGAAACTGAAAGAGAGCATAACATTAAATCTCTAAAGGGGTGCTGCCTTCTTCCAGTTTTCATGCAAAAAGCAAAGAATAAGTCAGGAAAGCACTCAGCTCCAGGACGAATATGCCTTATGGGTCTCAGCTTGATAAAACTTTCTCTCTTTTGGTCCCACTTGACCCTTTAGGAAAGTGCTACATTGACTCCCATGTCTTCAAAGCTGTAGGTAAGCTTGGCTTACTTTTTAAAATACCTGCTCCCCACACCCTCAGAATAACAACCACTCCTTGTTGTGGAGAAATGTGTCATTGTCTGATGTAGCAAACAACTCTAAGGGGTTGGTCCCACTATGGTTTAAACTGGATCTCAATCCGGTTTAAACCACAATGGTTCCCACTTAAATTGAATCCCTGAAGTGATTTGGAGGAGGGAGGCATGATTTTTGCCCATTTTAACCCATTTAACCCGCGTCAAAAAGACGGGAGTAAAATGGGGTGTTTTTTGGGCTGAATTGATTTATTTGGAAATAAATCGATTCAGCCCAAGTGGGAACCAGGCAAAATCGAATTGGATTCGAACTGTCTTGGTTCCCACTGGCAGCGGCTTTCCTGGCCATACCTCCATGCTCTGTCCTCTGTCCTCTGTCCTCCCAGCCTGCCTCTCTCCTTCTGTCCCAGCCTCTCCTCTACCCCTGATGTGGCCAGGAGGACGGAGAAAGACATGGCAGGGAAGCTGCGGCTGTTGCTTCCTGCACCAATTCTTGAAACCGGTGCAAACATAGTGGGAACTATGCTGTTTCCTGAATTGGTTTCATGAATCAGTGCAGAAGCGAATCACGAAGTAAGTGGTAATGAGGCCTATCAATGTGGATAGTCCGAAGTTTGTTATTTTTCAGTAAGAAAGCTCAGCATACAACCCCCCACAAGACAGGAGAATAACAGTCTGGTTTCCAGACTAATATTCCCAGAGCTTGTGAAAGTCAGTGTGGTGTACTGGGTTGGGTGTTAAACTAGGACTCTAGGGTTTAAATCCCAATTCAGCCATAGAAACCTTTAAGCAAATCATGTTCTTGGCCTCATAAAGAGGCAAAGGCAAACCCATCTCTGAACAAAACTTGCCAAAAAACACCATGATAGGGCCGCCAAAAGGTTGGCATAAGTTGGAAATGACTTGAAGGCACCTAGCAGCAGCAACAAATTCCCACTGTCGTGCAAGTGTACTATTTTATACACTTTACAAATGAAGACCTGAATGCAAAAGGTTCTTACTAGCCTGCATCCAGTCCAGTAGTCAGCTGGTGTTTCAATCCAGGCTTCTGACCAATATGCTAATTACTTAATTGTTCATTTATGAGATCGGTTTGCCCCCATGCTTTATCATAACCAATCAGGAGAATTTATTGAGTCACCCTTACAGTTCTACTTCTTGCTGGGCTTCCACCACACCGTCTTCCAAGAGGGTAATGCTTCTGTGCAGCTCCTTCATCATTAATGTCAAAGAAACATAGAAGAAGAAGAAGAAGAAGAAGAAGAAGAATCCAGCTTTAGAAATATCCCAGTACCCAAAGCAAGTTCATCTGCTAGGCTACAAAAAAACATTAAAGGGAGATGCAGGCCTATGTTCACGAGCAGCATAGTATTAGTCTGACACTGTGATTCATGGAAGAGAAGTTGCACAGGTGGCTGTGACATACCTGGCTCTTCAGAGACAGTCCTTGGATGGTGGTGCTCAGTTTCTCAATTTGGTGCTGTTTCTGGAAATAAAACGGAACAAAACTTCCATGCTAAGAAATAAGCCAGTCAGAGCATACTTGATGCCCTCCAACTTGGAGAGTGTCCAAACAGCTCCTAGCACTGGTCTTTTGCTCTAAGTTGTGTCCAGAACTGCAGTTGACACTCCACAGTACTGAGAAACATTATTCATTTTCATTGTGTACATCCAACTGCAATCCATCTGCACTACTGTTGAGTCACTATTGGAATGGACAAATTAACATCACTGTGGAAAGAGTTAGATAACAGAGATGAAAACAATAATGAAGAGGGAATATGGGACTCACTCATTAGTTTTTGTAATAAGAGGTGGTGTAAAAAATGAATATCTGACAGAGATTGTTATGGAGAAATAATGATGTTCTTCACTGCTTTTTTATTTTATTACTCTCTCATCTGTTTATGATCAAATTTTGTTTACCCCACTAGTTATAGGATGCAATAATTACACTAATTTTAGTTATGAAATGTTTTCTCTTTTATGTTTCATAACATAAATTAAGAGATTAAATAATCATATTATTAGAATAACACACACTTCTTTAATTCTAAATTAAAGACATTTATTTAAAAAGTGAGATGAGGTTATTAACAAAAAAGAAAAGAGGAATAACTCATATATATGCTGCTGAAGATGTTAACTATATGATGAGAATAATTTATTAGGGGATCTGACTACTGTAATTCACTACCGGATCTGTAATTCATGGAAAGCTATCTATTATGGTTATATGCTATCTTCCAGATCAGAGGTAGTATGACTGTACTTGTTGCTGGAGAACATAAATAAGAAAGGGCTATTGCCTCATGTCTTGTCTGTGGGCTTCTCATGTGGTTCTGATTAGTTAATACAGGATCAAAATACTGGATTAGAGAAGCTGGTGATCTGATTCAGCAAGGCTTTTCTTGTGATCATTTGTTCAGAGACTCTATTGTATTCTGAACAAAGTGTTTCCCATCTTAAATACTGCCTTCAAGCTAGTCTTCCTTTGCAACATGTCCAGGAGGAATTAGCAACAGAAAGGTTACTGAACTTCAGTGCAAATTAATTTACATCAGTGCAATCTTGGTACAAATTAATTAATATGGTACAGAGTGTAACAGGTTGTATCGCTGAGGCTTGTTTCAGAATAACCTTCTGTCTTAATTTCCCATTTTGCCACCACTACCCTATGTATATTTACACCACAAAAGCATCTGGGTATACCTGTTTGATCCTGTCATTCTTTGCCTGCGTCTTGGCCTTCCATTCAGACAAGAGCCTCTGTGGAGGTGGGAAAAAACAGAAAATGTTTGCAGTACAAAATCATAGTCATAGAGTGGGAAGAGACCTCAAGGATCATACAGTCCAACCGCATATTACCATGCAGGAAGACACAATCAAAGCACCCTGACAGATGTCCATCCAGCCTCTGTTTAAAAACCTCAAAGGCAGTGTTTTCCACTATTGAACAGCCCTTACTGTCAGGAAGTTCTTCCTGATGTTGATGTGGGATCTGTTTTCCTGTAGTTTGCATCCATTGCTCCATGTCCTAGTATCTGGAGCAGCAGAAAACAAGTTTGCTCCATTCTCAATATGACACCCCTTCAAATACCTTCTCTTCTCCAGGATAAACATCTCCAGCTCCCTAAGTTGCTCCTCATAGAGTTTTATGGTTTCCAAACCTTTCACCATTTTGTTTGCCCTCCTCTGGACATGCTCCAGCTTTTCAACATCCTTGCCTCTCCATTTTGTAAAATTATCATAAACAAGGCAGGGCCATTGACCGAGGAAAAACCTTAAGTGGGAACACCAATGTTTTTAACAGATGGGATTTAGAAAATTACCCCAGAAGACAATGTAGGGGTTATTATTGATCAGGGACAGCTAGCAGAAAGACTAAAACTTTTTTCTAAACAGATGTATGTGTGTATAAGCAAATGGTACACAGAGCTGTCTATTCCAGAACACTGATCACATCCACATCCACTTTGCTGCTAGATTCTATCATTATCTTTAGGTTCTTTTTGCTGTTTTGTCTAGCAGCTAGAGCCTAGCTACTCCTTATACACAGTTGCATAAAAAGTATGGATCGCACCTCACCTTCAGTTCATTGCCTTCTGATCTCAGCTCTTTCAGAATGTCTTTACTCGATTTCTCCTCCAACTGTTGTTTGCAGACCTATGTGGAATAACAATAGGAACCAATGTTTTGATGAATGGATACATGGAAGGGGACATCCTGTAGAATACTCTCTCTAAATTTAAAGGACTAAAACCTGGGCCAGCAATTATTTTGTGAAAACTGTAGTAAAACCTGCATAACTGCTAAGTAAAGTTCTTATTATGTACTTCAGGTTTATAAGTATTATTTGATTGAAGCTGTTGCACCAAATGTTAACCTGAGCACTAGGAATGGATTACAAAAGCTCTTGCCTAACTACTTAGACAAAACGCTCAGACATTTGGAAGAAACAAGAATTCCTTGGTGGAGAGAACAAACATTTTGGCAGCCAAATGTTATCATGAGGATGATGTTTGACATCAACCATAGAACTCCCTATCATCATCATCATCATCATCATCATCATCATCATCATCATCATCATCATCATCCTTCATTTTCCCCAGAATGGGACACAGAGTGCCTTACAACAATTTAAAAACACAAAATACAAAAGCTAAAAAGCAAAAGCAAGTAAACAATCAGAAAAAAATTAAAGCCAAGTTAAAATGCATATTTTAAAAAACCACACACCGCAGAACAACACTTTCATTTACCTATTTCCCAATAATTGTAGACAGTGACTACTTAGATGTGGATATTTTAAAAAAGTGTGCAATATTTAAATACAGTAACATAGAATAAATTTACATCATCCATAAAAACAGATGTTTTGCTGGGCAAAACAGGTACGTTTATAATGTGCATCTAAAATTATTGACTGTTGGAGACTGTAAATGTCCTGCTCCAAGCAGCTACCGACAGACCTAAGGAGAAGCATAAAACATTACTGGGTGTGTCTTTGCACATGACCTAACAGACTGTGTTGTATATAAAGAAGAAGAGAGGGGGAGAACCTGTATTTGTGTTTTCATTATCACAACACCAGAAGCAAAATGATGAAAATAAATAACTCTTTAGGGAAAGTGAAAGCACATTGAGAAAAGTGTACTGCATCCAACCATTGTTTTTCTAATTTCCAGACTGATTGTGGACTGAATATAATTCTGCTGAAGTTGAAGATGTAGTCTGGATTGATCAGAAAAAGATTTGTGTCACGTGAATTCTAAATTAGAAAATGCAAGGACTTGGGCATGAACAACCTCTTGAAATGAAATGATTTATCCATCTTATTTCCCCCCAGTAGCTTTATTGGGCCAACTCCAAAGCATAAAATATGTTATGTAAGCTTTTGAAGCTTCATTGGCTTTCTTCATCAGGCAAAGAGGTTAAATAATCATGCAGGAGAAAAATGGTAATGCTGTTGTCTAAGATGCTGTCAGTTAAGATGGTACTGAAGGACTGATTTTATTGACCATGTGAGGAGTAGAGCAATAAAAAGGCAATCAAAGACAAGTGATAAAATTACATCTCCATTAGCAAGAGACAACTAACGTATCTGAGACCCAGATGTTCTTGATGTTACTGGTTTTCTCCTGTATGATTTTTAACATCTTTGCCTGATGAAGAAGCCAGTAGACCTTCTTGGATAATGTATCTGAAAGCTTGGATAATATATTATATTGGTCAATAAAGGTATCACTTCTTGTGGATGTTGTATTTTGCTTTATTTTGGTGCATGGCCAACATGGCTACACCTGGATATATTTTCCCCCTGTTAGTTGGTCAGCTATAACTTTGTCTAGTCAGTAACACTTACCTTTTTTTCCAGTTCTTTAACTGTCTCAACCATTCTATGATTTTCCTTTTCCTGTAATTGAATGAGGAGAAGGACAAATCTCAATCTTACTTCCCAGATTCCTCTATCCAGGTTCTCACTGTTGGTGGGCAATTCTAAATAGCCCAAACAGAGAACATGGTAGCATACCAGATAAAAACCACCTCCAACCCATCTGAATCTACTGTCAGACATCTTAACATTGGATCATTCATCAGTAATCATGGACCCTCCTGAAACCTGCACCCTTTTGCAAAATCGACCTCATGAAAAACACTATGAATTCTTGACCTCAACTCATCTTTAAGAAGATCAATATCCTGTTGGTTACTGTTTTGTAATTCATTATTCAAATTTCTTTACTCAGATTGTTTCCATGTTCATTGTCTCGATTTATACAATAAAAACATTTTTTTAAAAAAGGAGGATTCTCCTCTGACAGCCCATTATATATATAACACACAGACCTAAATCCTATTGTTAATCCTAACTAGAGTAGAGCCACCAAATCAATTGGATTTATGAACTCTCCATTCAGCATTGTTCAATAACTCAACTCTAGTTGGGGCTAACCAACAAGACACCCACCATGCTCACCCTAGTAGTTTAAAGAGCAGAGCAGAAAAAAGGGAGAGAGCAACCACAAATGTATAAAGCATCTAAGGGCCTGAACAGACAGGCTAAATAAAGCTGCATTGGGCCACTTTGGAAGTTTGCTGTTGGAATGATGCATGCCTCCTAAGAAGACAGAGGTCACACCAAAGCCATGCTCCAGTCCTAAGGACTAGAGTGCAGCTTTGGCACAGCTTCTAGCCTCTTAAGATGTGTGTGTCATTTAAACACCATACCTCCAAAGTGACCCGAAGCAGCTTTATTTTGGGCCCTAAAAGTGGTTCAGTGGCTACTATGCCAGGATAAGGCTTTCAACAGCACTGATCCCAAATCCACAATAGTGGGACAGTCAGGTTCTAGCACTATAAGGTTAATGCTGCAAAGTCACGATTTTAATAGGTGATATTACAAAATTGAGATGGTTATGGATGTGTGTTCACATATGGGGTTGCAAGCCTTATTTCCCTCCTCTTGAGACCCACATTCTATTAACTTTTAATCTGTCTAGGGCCATGTGACAGCTGGGGGCAGCTGAAACCAATGGCCAGAGCCAAAACTAGGCAAAGCTATCTCTTTTACTCTAATATGTTCTGGCACTGTCTTCTTTTTTTCTCTGTCATTCACTTTTCTCTCTCTTTTAATTTCCCCTTTTCCCTCACCACTTAAAGTGCTTTCCTCAACCACTCTTACAAAGGTCTGAAATTATTATCTGCTGAGGGCTTTTTACATTCAGCCAAGCAGTACATGAAATCAGGACAAGGGCCACAGGTTGCCCATCCTTGCTGTAAGGGCAGGAAAAAGATTTCTGTCCTAATAGATTTGGTGAACACTTAATGAACTAAGGGAAGGTGCTTGTCCTATCTGTCCTAGGAGCCATGCCAGTGCAAGCTTCCCCACTCAGAGCACAACTTTTCAGGACTCTCTTGAAGTCCATGTCATGTAACTAACTGATCCACACATCTCTTTATGTGAAGAAACAGTTGGAAACTTGTGGGTGGTGTTTTTGTGGTGAAATCTCAAATATCTTGCTCTATAGGGCTCACTTGTTTGTGGATGTGTTGTTGGAGCTGGCGCCTTCGATTCATGCACTCCCGCAAGACCTCCTGGGCTTCTTCCAGCTCCTCTTGCAGTGCTTGGGTCTTCTTCTCCAGAGGCTTTAAACTATAGAGGGTGAGAGTTAGCTGTGGCCTAGGACCAATTGCATGAAGGATAAAATGACAAGGTCTTTCCTGGGATCTTGTCTTACATATGGGCTCCTTCTCTTCATTCTTACCAGGCACTTTCAGCTGCCCCTACATGTACTCTTCACATAATCTGAGACACATAGCCCATACCCCTTGCAGTACTGCATATTTTGTTTTAAAATTGGCCTATTGGTTTCTGGGCGCAGTACAAGGTGTGGGTTATGACTTTTAAATCCCTACATGGCTTGGGTCCAACCTATTTATGGGACCACCTCCTTCCATATAATCCACCCCGTGCACTTAGGTCCTCTGGGAGAAATTTATTGCAACCTATAAAGACCAGACTATCCCATCGATTACTCCATGCTCAATTGCTTGTTGCTTATTTTAATTGGATTTTTTAATTGGATTATTTTAATATTTAATTGTTTAATTCTTGTTTTAGGAGAGGGAGAGAAGGAGATGTTGGGATTTTGTATGAATTGTTAATATGTACGCTGCCTCGATTATCTTTGATAGAGAGGAGGGATATAAATAAATTTTTATTATTATATTATTATTAAAACATTTAAACCACAATGGAAAAATGGCCTAAAACTGGCTAACATTCTGTACTATGGGTAACAACCAGAAGTGCAGCTGTTGCTGCTTCCTGTCAACCATCTAATATAGGCCAACAACAACAACAAAATGTTTACTGGAAACCTCCCTAGATTTTCTTCTGCAAATCCAGGGTAGCCAACTAGGTGGTTCTTGTTGTACTGTGTCTCGTGCCCTGTCTCCATCGTGAGATGCCCGCTTTCTCTCCAGCCCCAAGGTAAGAGCAATTCAGAAGTAACATTATGGAGAATTCCTCTGAGAAGCTCACCTCTTGGACTGCAGCAAGGAGCTGAGTTGGGCCTGTTGCTCCAAAAGGGTCTCGCATTGCTTCTGCCAAATTTCGCCATGGGCAAGTTCTTCATGGATCCACTCCTGCAACCAAACATTCTCTCCTTCAAAGTTCCTAGATATAAATGTTTTAGGAATGATTAAGGAAAGAACATTTAGATGGGTTCCTCTAAACTTTAGGTTTGATGTCTTAGTGACTCCTTGGGTCAAACAAAGTGATTCTTTGGGTCATGTGACATTATTCCCAACTTGATTCCTTGCATGGCTAATTTAAAAATATTGGAGGGGGCCATGTGAGCACCAAGGAGAAGATTGGGACCATGGCATGACAGAAAGGTGGCTTTCCTCTTTCTTCATCATCACTGTCCCAACTGGAATTATCCCTCTCATGAACTGAAATGGAAGGAAGCCTTCAATGGGACTGTAGCAAAGGGGAAAGGATAAAATCCCTCTGTTTCCATGCTATAGCTCCAACTTGGTTCTTCACCCCACTATTTATACTTTTACCCACCAAGCCATGAATAACATCACATCTAGTTTGACAGCCACTTCTCTGCTTTCTAGGGCACATTTCCCATTGTCTGACCAAACCCTTTGCTCAGCCATCTCTCTGAAAACAGCAAGATTTGAGAGGCACACCTTGAAAATTACACCACAAAAAGTTCTTTATCATTAAAATCAGGACTCCTGTCTCATGTTTATAATTCTTATGAGTCTCTTTCTCATAAAGAATTAATTGAGTATTTATGTCTGACAGCAAGGTTAGAGATTAAATATATCTGGAATGGCTTACATGTTGGGTTGTTTTCTTGGTAGATACATCTAGAATCTGAAACACCATGCTAGTGGAAAAAGTTAACTGAAATATAGTGGGCCTTTGGTATCCACTTGCGCTTAGTTCCAGAATCCCACCATGGATCTGTGGATGCCCAAGGCCCATTAAATACAATGGCACAGTAAAATGGTGTCCCTTACATACAATAGCAAAAATCAAGGTTTGCTTTCTGGGATTCACATTTTTTGAATATTTTCAAGCTATGGATGGTTGAATCTGTAGATACGGAGGGCAAACTGTAGTAAGGGCTTCTGGAGAAAACCAAGATCACTCTAAATCTATGATATAAATTTATTAGTTACACAAATGAAAATACCAGTCTTCCCTCTTGCCTTTCTCACATACTGATTTTTTGAAAGATACTCTATTATAGTCATTGTTGTTGTGTCAGCCGGACATTATTAAACTTATATTGAGTTATACACCTCATTGCAATGGATCTCAGGATGCATTATTTCCTAGTAATGTTTGTTTCTGTAAAGTCTTTAGAATACTAATTGTGTTGTTAAAAAGGGAAACACACCCAGAACCTCTGTGCTTCAGTTTGTTGCCTTGACCATGTCTGACATCCATTTCTGTTCTTCCATTGGCCACTTCTTCTTCTAGAGCAGTATCAACTCATACACCAACCTGGACTATGGAGATCCTGAAAAAGAGTTTGAAGATCAACCTGTTCTGGATAGGAAGGAAAAGAAGCCAGAAGAAGGGACGTTATAGTGACATATATACCCCAATGAGGGGTATATGTCAAGAGCCATGTGAGCACAAAAGTGCATATTTGGCAAATGACACACCACATTTGTTGGCATGAGGGCTAAAAAAAGGAATATAATTAAGACACTTACCCAATTCCTGCCATTTGAGGGCCAGTCAGACAGCAAAGTGTGACCACCAAGTAGTCTGTCCTAAATATCTTCTGTGACCTAGGTCTACTTGCCAACATAGACACACAAGTTGCTCAGCAACCACTTTAGCTTTATCAACTCTGTTTCTTCATGTATTTTGGACTTCAACTCCCAAAAGCCCCAGCACCATGGCCAATGTCCAGGAATCTTGGGAGCTGAAGTCCAAAATACCTGGAGGATGAAAGTTTGGGAACCACTGCGGGACCCTTGAACATATTTGTTACTCACTACCTGGGAGTGTCTCTCTGTGTGTGTTCATGTACATGTGCCTTCAAGTTGCCTGTCAACTTATGGTGACCCTATGAATTTCTTGGGGCTTTCTTAGACAAGAAATGCTCAGAAGCGATTTTGTTATACTGTATTTCCTTCCTCTGAAATATAGCCTACAGCACCTGATTACCATTGGCGATCTCCCATCCAAGCAATAACCAGGGCTGACCTTGCTTAGTTTCCAAGATCAGACAGGCTCTGGTGCTTTAAGGGTATTTAGCCATGCTTATTGTCATTACTATGATGAAAACTGCACTGGATGTTCCTTCTTGGCTATCTTGTCTGTAGGCCAAATGTGTATGAAACAATAAACTATCAAGCTATCAAAGCTGCAGGCCAACCTATTTTAAAAAGGGAAATACTTTTATATGAAAGAAACCAAATTAATAGTAATGAATGACCCCCCCAAAGGAAGCAGCTTTTAAACTGTAAACTGCAGGGGGTGCTATATGGTAAACAATTGACTACCAGTTCTGAGGCCAGTTCTGGGCACTACAATTTAAAAAGGATATTGAGAAACTGGAACCAGTCCAAAGGAGGGCAACTAAAATGGTGAAGGATCTGGAAACCATGCCTTATGAGGAACGACTCACTCAGGAAGCTTGGGATATTATTATTATTATTATTATTATTATTATTATTATTATTATTATCATCATCATTATCATTATCATTATCATTATCATCATCATCAGAAGGGATGTCATATTGAAGAGGGAGCAAGCTTGCTTTCTGTTCCTCCAGAGAACAAGACCCGGAGCAATGGATGCAAGCTCCAGGAAAAGAGATTCCACCTCAACATTTGGAGGAACTTCCTGACAGTAAGGGCTGTTCGACAGTCTAACACACTCCCTCAGAGGGTAGTGGAGTCTCCTTCCTTGGAAGTCTTCAAACAGAGGCTGGATGGCCATCTGTCCAGTATGCTTTGATTGAGAGTTCCTGCATGGCAGGGGGGGTTGAACTAGATGGCCCTTGTGGTCTCTTCCAACTCTATGATTCTATGATTCTACCCTTACCTGTGGTATGTAGAAAGGGAAATTGTGCCTACGGTTTGCCTCCTACTGGAGCCAATGTTTGCAGCCTTGTATCAGAAGATATGGGATAACTTGTACAGGTTGTAGCTGAGAGCCTAACTGCATATTATGGTAAGGATGCTTTAATGTACAGTGGGTCATGATCACACAACTGTCCCAGGAAAATGTATTTTTAAACCCCTGATTTCCTCTGTGTGATAAAGTCTATAGTCCAAAACTCAAACCACTACAATATGCTGGCTCTCATATCTCTTAGCAAAGACCATTTTGGAGTCTACAGGCTCCTCTGTAGGATAATTCCTCTTGTATTCTGATAATGGGCCACTGTCCCATTTGAAAAATGAGCGTAGGCTCCACGTGTCTTTAAAAAAAAAGATGCTTATTCTTTTTTTCTTCTTCTTTTTTTTTTGTCTTTTGAAGAGGGCTTTACAAGGTTTTGTCAGTATAGCGGTCTTCCTTATTTTGATCAGTTTATAATCTAATTATTAGAGGCGTCTGGAGCAGAATAAATCTACCTTGTTTCTGGCATACATGTATATAAACGTAAGTGTATGAACATGTAATATGTAAAACCTGAAGTTGGGGATATCAGGTCAAGTTCACCTTGAGCCAATAATTATAAATTATTTTCCATGATATCTTTAGCCTAGAAAAGAAAGAAAGAATAAAACACCTGTGTTTTTCAAAGTAAACTAGTAGTACAAAAGGTAAGAGCATTTGCCAATACAGTATGTGGTGTTTAACACAAAAATGTGTTATATACATATGAGTACATCCCTATTGCCCCCTTTAAAACACTGTAGGGTACAACACTCCACATGGACTCTCCATACCTTTATTTTTCCGGACAGTAAGACCAGAAGAAAGAACACTGCTGTGCTGCTCCATTATATTGTGCAAATTCTTTGTTTACTAGAAAGTAAAGCCATAGCCCTGCTTTATAGTATCGGAACCAGTCAATTTTAGAAGACTTGCAGCATTTTCACAATTAAATGCATGAAGCAACACTTTGGACAATTTAAGTTTTAAAAAGCAAGCTGTAGTCCTGGGTTGTAGAGGACACTGTCATACCAACATCCTAGGGCATGTTGAAGACCTTGCTAGACTCAAGGTGAAGTATTGCTTTAAACTTCCCCTCCCTTGGACCAAAAAAATAATAATAATCCTAGTAGGTAACACCCACAGAAAAAAATGAAGGTGCTGAAAGTACTGTAATCTGTCTGGATGATGACCCCATCAGAAAAATAAAATATTATATATATATATATATATATATATATATATATATATATATGGTGGCTTATTTGTCTTTTCAAATTGATGTGTGTTTAAAATGATGTTTGTTAATTGTTGTTGTCCCTCACCTTGATCCACGGGGAAAGACAGACTTATTATTATTATTATTATTATTATTATTATTATTATTATTATTATTATTACCAGTGCTGACATGGAAGCCTTACTTTATTTTTGGAAAATCAGTGCATATACAAAAGGAAAGAAGTTTTTTTTTACATTCTCATTGTCTTCACTTCCACCCTCCATAAACTATTTCCTGCTCTCTGGAGCCTCCTCTTTACTCAGAATAGTCCATCCATCGCTTCTATATCAGTTATAGGTGTCTCTTCAAGTGCAGGGAAAGGTGGTCTGAGCGGGAGAAAGCACGTTGGCAGAGATGACACTTGAATGGGCGCTGCCCAGTATGCTTGCGATAATGGCGGGTCAGCTCATCTGAGCGGGCAAATTTCCAGCCACATCCTTCCCATGTGCAGTGATAGGGTTTCTCACCTGAAAAAACAAAACAAACCGCACCAACAAGCATCACTGAATCCTTGAGCTACTTGTGAGGAGTCTACTAGAACCCCCTTACTGATGGCTGAAATTCTTTGGGAAGAAGTACAAAGTGAGACCTTCTACACCCCCCCCCCTTTATCACTGAGTCACAGTCATTACTAGAGTTTGAGAATGTTACCTTTGGGGGTGATTATAACTCCTAGAATTTTTCAGACAGAATTATACTGTTGGCCCTCCTTATCCATGGATTGTACCATAGATTGATGGAACTAGAGCATCTGTGGATTTTGATATCCATGGGAAGTTCTGGAACCAAACCTCAGTGGATATCAAGGGTCCACTGTACTGGCTGAGGCAACCAAGATGCACTGACCCCAAAAAGTAACTTTTATAAGCTGTAGTCACCATACAGTGCAACATCCCACACTTAAGTGTTAGGCATGAATGACCAGCATGGGAAACTGATTGCAGGCACCAGAGCCTTGGTGGAAATCCTGACCAGAGATCTATAATAGCAGCAGCTTCTCTTGAGGACAGCATCCCTGTTCCTAATGGAAACCCAGCACAGAAGATGAACACAGTCCTCCTTCCAGAGAATGGGAAACATTTTTGGACTATAACTCCCATAACCCCCAGTTGGCAGAAGTTTCTGGAAACTGTTGTCCAAAAAAA
>NC_056523.1:196576683-196644464 GCF_019175285.1 Sceloporus undulatus
CACTAATCACACACACACCATTCTCAATAGTTTCTCTTCACTTCTCAGCAGTGTTGGTAAAACGACAAACTGCTATACCTGCTAGAGACACCATGCTGGCTAAGTGGTATCCTGTGGGAGGTCATAAACATCACTTACGAGACACATTAACAGCCCTACTCTATGGGAAGTTTTAATTCAGAGCCTTGGATAGAGCCAAGCAAAGACACACAGCCCATCTCCAGCCAGCACTACAAATACACAAACACAGTATGCACACATACTTCTCACCTGTATGATTTCCGACTGTGCATCCTGGAAGTGGTTAAACCCACCTAGTATGCCAGCTGAAGGCAACACAGTCTCCACAAATGCCATGGCCTACAAATGCCAAAACCACTAGAAGAAAAAAAGAGAAGAAAGCATGCATTGGACAGTGACAGGATAATACAAAAACCTATTACAGCTGTGATAAAACCTAGTTCTTTCCTTCCTTCCTTTTCTTTCTTTTCTCTTTTCGTTTCTTTTGATTCACCTGAACACCTTGCTGCTTCTCTCTCACCTAAACAGCATGCTTTCTCTCTTGCTTAAAAGCAAAATTTTGCAAACTTTAGGTCTTACCCTGAACAATTTTCTTCTTTTAATTCTTTCATTTGCCAGTTTGGAGGGGTGGGGAAGAATAAATGGAGGCAACTACACCAATCAGAAGGAAGGAGGGAGTGGCTGCTCAAACCATTTGGTGGAGCTGGATTAGGATTAATTATATTTAGCAATTTTGCAACACATTTATTAGTGAATTTTTATTTTTATTTTTTACAAACATCCATAGTAAAGGACTTTAGCCCCATCATCATCCAGCCCCAACATTTTTATAAAAAAATTCAGAAGTAAATATAATTGTTTCTAATTGGATTCCTTTCTTTTTCTTATTTATTTATTTTTAAATGTAAAGTCGAAGGCTTTCATGGCCAGCATCCATAGTTTTTTGTGGGTTTTTCGGGCTATGTGGCCATGTTCTAGAAGAGTTTCTTTCTGATGTTTTGCCAGCATCTGAAGCTGGCATCTTCAGAGAATGCTTGCCTAGAAGCATTCTCTGAAGATGCCAGCCACAGATGTTGGTGAAATGTCAGGAATAAACTCTTCTAGAACATGGCCACATAGCCTGAAAAACCCACAAAAAACTATGGATGCTGGCCATGAAAGCCTTCGACTTTACACTGCACATGTGTACTTAGAAGCAAATGGGGGTTTTGTTGCTGTGTGCCTACAAGTCATTTCCAACTTATGGCAATCCTCAGGCAACCCTATAATGGGGTTCTCTTGGCATAGTTTGTTCAGAAGAGGTTTGCCACTGACTTTCCCTGAGGCTGAGAGAGTGTGACTTGCCCAAAGTCATCAAATGGGTTTCATGGTTGAGCTAGCATTGAAACCCTGGTCTATGTCATAGTCCAACACTCAAATCATTATGCCATACTGGCTGTGGAGACCAGGGTTTGATTCCCGGCTTGGCCATAAAACCCACTGGGTGACCTTGGGCAAGTCACACTCTCTCAGCCTCAAGGAAGGCAATGGCAAGCCTCCTCCGAACAAATCTTGCCCAGAAAAGCTCATGACAGGTTCACCTTATGCACCATAATTTGAAACAACTTGTAGGCACACAACAAATGGGGTTTACTCCAAGGTAAATTGATATACAAGTGCAGCTTCTGCCTTCATGGGAGCCAGTGTGCAGACTTCTGTATTTAAACATTTTTAAAGGATATTCTTGGTTGTATGTACTCAGAAACACAATAAATTTGTTTGCATAGGGTTGCAGCCCTAGGGAGCAAAGATGAACAGGATCAGCAAATCTAATAAGAAGTCCTGAGGTACAAAATGGCGAATAGGTCTAATAAATAAGTGCATTCTAAAGTTCTTAATGGGTTTTTAAACATTAAGAAATCCTCTGTCGTAGAGAAAAGTTATTCAGGCTAATAACAACAAGACCAATCTTGATATAATTTTAACAGAACCATTTTCACACACAGAATAAGAGCTCTTTTTGTGCTAATTGTAGTGGGAACCAGGGATTAACCCTTTGATCCCCATTCTTAATGGTAAATATTTAAACAACTACATTTCTCTTTATTACTTTTACCCCTTTCTGGCACTTTTCTCATTATGACCTGTCTCTGTAAACCTCTTGAGAGCAGGGCCCTCTCTGTTTTTGCCTATGAAGACATATTGAAAATGTAATGGACAGTGATGTTGCTATATGAACATATGAGCAATAAAGAATAGTGAAGTTTGTGACTATTTGGTGGAGAAAGCAGCTCAAAACTTAGCTTGTTCAGTTACATTTTTCAGGCTACAAAGGGGATAAACATTATAGGGGGAAAGGGAGGACTTTGTGTTCTGTGTAGCTTCTTGAATAAATGATTAGCCAGTAATGATTGGAAATAATAATAATAATAATAATAATAATAATAATTTGTTTCTTACCCATCTCTTCCCAAGGCTCAAGGCAGGCAAATGTGGGAATAAATTCAGGGTAACGGACCACTTTAGCCCAAGGAGGGAAGTTCTTATGTGCAAATGCCATTGAAACCTGCTGTGGATGGGACCCATATCTTATTTTGGAATCTCTGGCTGCATCTGTACTGCAGAAATAATCCAGTTTGACACCATTTTAACTGCCGTGGCTCAATGCTAGTGAATTCTGGGAACTATAGGCCCTGAACAGAGAGGCCAAAACAAAGCTGCTTCGGGTTACTTTGGAGGTATGCTATTTAAATGATACATGTGTCCTAAGAGGTCAGAAGCTGTGCCAAAGCCATGCTCCAGTACTAAGGACTGGAGCGCTGCTTTGGTGCATCCTCTGGCCTCTTAAGATGCATGTGTCATTTAAACAGCCTACCTCCAAAGTGACCCAAAGCAGCTTTATTTTGGCCTCTCTGTTCAGGCCCATAGTTTGTTGTAGCACCAAAGCTCTCTGGGAGAGAAGGCTAAGTATCTTATGAAACTATAGTTCTCTGAATTCCATAGCACTGAGCCATGGCAGTTAAAGTGGTGTCGACCTGGATTATTTCTGCACTACAGATGCAGCCTCTGCCTCATAAGCATTTGTGGTCATTATATGTTTCATTGGACCCTTTTTCTCCTCGTATACTGTACTTGCTTCATAAAGCTCTTAGGTCATGAAAGGATGGACATTTGATTTTAAAAAATCCAAACACAAGTCATCACAGGAAAGAGGCATGGCAATAGTTTCTAGAGAAAAAAAAGCCCCAACAGAATATGCCAATTGCTTGGAGTTTGCACACTCTCACCAAGTCCAATTACCAACACAATTTGTTATCATTTCTTAGAGCAAATATAGTTGCAAAGAGTGTTTATCATATAAAGTTACTCCCCACCCCCTTTATTTCATCCACACTCTAAGTTCAATTGCTGGGACAGGGTTGTTGGTTGTTGCTTTACAGGCGGGCAACGAGGACTAAGAGATAGTGTCCATGACTAAGCATGCATGTTGGAAATTGTCTGTCTCAGCACTCCCAAGACATTTATTTGCTGATCCGCAGAGGCTCTAGAAACCAAACTCCAAGATGGCAAGGAAATTTGCTATTTGGACTCCTAAATTCTACTGCAACAGCCCAAGATTTCCCTGATTTCTTTCTGCTTCCCTTCTTCAACCAGATGTACCTCCAACTGACATTTTGTGGTTGTTCTATGGGGGAATTGAACTCTGCAAAGACAACTAAAAGAGCAGCAACTTATTTCGGAGAGGTGGGGAAGGAAAACATGAATGAAGATTACCAGCTTGTTCTAAGTTTATATCAGGGTGCTTCAGAGGCAGGCTGTGTTTGTTGTGATACACTGCAAGATCTTACCCCTGGGAAGAGATAAACCTTAAAAACAAGAGTAGTGGTAACTTTAGCACTGTGAGTTTTGGCAACTGGGTGTATCCACACTGCAGAAATAAAGCAGTATGATGCCACTTTAACTGCCATGACTTCATCCTACAGACTCCTGGGATTTGTAGTTTGCTGAGGCACCAGAGATCCCTGTTGCTGCATCTGTACTGCAGAAATAATCCAGTTTGAATGCCACCTAGGTGAACCCTTCTGATCACCGACCTGGACTGGTTTTGCTTAACTTCCAAGATCTTATCAGATCTGATGCCTTCAGGGTATTTAACTGTAGAACATATACATATGACAAACATGTGGTTTGAACTTGAAGTACATTATAAGTACATCTGGGCTGCATCCACACTACAGAAACAATCCAATTTGACATTACTATAACTGCCATGGCTTAGTGCTATGGGATTCTTGGAACTGTAGTTTGTTGGGGCACCAGAGCTCTCTGACAGAGAAGGCTAAATGTCTCACAAAATGACAATTTCCAGAATTCCAGAACATTGAGCCATGGCAGTTGAAGTGGTGTCAAACTGGATTATTTCTGCAGTGCAGAGGAAGCCCTGATAAGACACCATGCTTGATGTGTTGTTTCCAAATAGGAGTGCTCACATGCAGGGCAATGGATTGGGATGGCAAAATCTTCACTGTTTCCTTGATTTATTGCTTATTTGTTTATTTATTACTCTTAGCCATGGGGAGAGGAAGCAGGGCAACTACTCCCTGTTTTATGGTCAGGAGTGGGATATATTCAGATGCTTAGCAAATGTCCACCCTTTCATATATAAACATCTTGGTGGCCTCATGGTGCCTTCTCCTCCACCCTTCCTGCTCTGACCACAGAATGGGTCAATGCAAGGTCCTTCCCTTTGCTGGCAGTTGTGAAAGAGCAGAAAACTAGTACAAGGCAGCATTAATGGTTATGGCAAGCATTACGGGAAAGGGCCACAGTCCACACTATTGTGGTGACATTGGCTGGGAGTTTTCTATTGAAATGGGTGTGTAATCCCTTTATATTGGGACACTCCCAGCCAAGGGGACCAAAGCAGAACCTCTCAGTAGCCCTGTTCTGCAGTGTTGGCCACAATGCCCTGATGCTCTGCACCTGACCTAAGCTTTTTTTAAACCTACTGTATTTCCCATGCAGTATGTGGCAATTGTTTCTATAACTTGAGGATTCCAACTTTAGTGTGCTTTTAATCATTCTGTGGAAGGAAGAATTGCATAAGGTGAAGCTTGCATGACAAACTGTGCCTGCCAATTTTTTCCTCTTCTGCACCGCCGTTAAAGGTGCAAGATCCCTGTCCTCTTATTCATGTGGCCAACGTAGTCCACATATATGCGATGGAAATTTATACTTTTGCAGAAGACTCTGGTACATCAGCTGTTACTCATACCGGGCTATAATATAGTGATGTAAACTCGAGTCAATTGACTCAGAATTAAGTCAGACTCAAGTTGCTTCAATGACTTGACTTATACTTGGCAAAAATGACACATTGACTCAACGTGACGAGAGATGTGTATATTTTTAGTGACTGATTTTCTGCTGCCATTCACTTCAAGCAGCAGGCAAGGCCCACCCCTAAAGTGCAGGGCGCATTCCTCAGAAGAGAACAGCAAATGTATTTTGCTTGAAGCAAAAGGATCTTTCTGAATCTTTTGAAAAGCTTTAGAAAGCAACTCCAATGTGCAGCAGAGACAGGCTGCCCAGCAGACCTCAACCGCTGCCTCAAGCCACTGCCTAACATCTTTGCTGTTCCATCTGAGAAACACACCTCACCTCCTTTTTTTCTGTTAAAAGTTGGCTTCCAGACTTAAGATGTGACTTGTGTCTTGATGTGAAAGTATCTTGCAAGAACTCGACTTCAGATCTGAAGGTAGAGTCTTGAGACTTGACTTCAGACCTGCACTGAAAGACTTGAGTACATCACTGATATAATAATCCCAATCATTTTAAAAACCTTTGTCATTTTTCTCCTAAAAAATCCCCCAAATACTTTGTAGGGACAATGCTCCAACCCCTTGATTCTGCAGATTCCAAACGTTCTGTGAGTTTCTTTTGGAGAGCTTGAAAGAGAGTTAGTGAAATGTGGGCTAGACAACGTAACTGTTACACGAATTTGTAATTGTTTGACCGGCTGAACCCAAAGGGTGCTCAACAATGGCTCCTTTTCATCTTGGAGAGAAGTGACCAGTGGGGTCCCACAGGGGTCTGTCCTGGGGCCAGTGCTATTCATCATCTTTAGCAATAACTTGGAGGTCAGAATTGGGGGCATACATATCAAATTTTCAGATGACACCAAATTAGGAGGAGTAGCTAATACCACAGAGGACAGGATCAAAATTCAAAACGACTTGAATAGACTAGAAAGCTGGGCCAAAGCTAACAAAATTAATTTCAACAAGGAGAAATCTAAGGTACTGCACTTAGGCAGAAAAATGAGATATAGTGTGAGGGACACCTGGCTTAATAAGACTACATGTGAAAAGGATCTAGGAGTCCCAGTAGACCACACGTTAAACATGAGCCAACAGTGTGATTCAGCAGCTAAAAAGGCCAATATGATTCTAGACTGCATTGAGAGAAGTATAGTGTCTAGATCAAGGGAAGCAATAGTGTCAATGTATTCTGCTTTGGTCAAGCCCCACCTGCAACAAAACTGTCAAATTCTGGGTACCAAAATTCAAAAAGGATGTTGAGAAGCTGGAGTATGTCCAGAGGAAGGTAACCAAAATGGTGAAGGGTCTGGAAACCATAAAACCCTATGAGGAGAAACCTAGGGAGCTGGGTATGTTTAGCCTGGAAAAGAGAAGATTAAGAGGTGAGATAGCCCTGTTTAAGTATTTGAAGGGATGCCATATTGAGGATGGAGCAAGCTTGTTTTCTGCTGCTCCAGAGAACAGGACCCGGAGCAATGGATTTGAGCAAACTCCCTCAGAGTGTAGTGGAGTCTCCTTCCTTAGAGGTCTTTAAACAGAGGCTGGATGGCCATCTGTCGGGGATGCTTTGATTTAGATTTCCTGCATGGCAGAATGGGGCTGGCCTGGATGGCCCTTGCAGTCTCTTCCAACTCTATGATTCTATGAAAAGAGATTCTATCTAAACATTTGGAGAAATGTCCCAACAGTGAAAACTGTTTGATAGTGGAAGAGTCTGCCTTGGAGTGTGGTGGAGTCTCCTTCTTTGGAGGTTTTTAAGCAGAGGCTGGATGGCCATCTGTCACAGGGGGTGATTTGGCTGTGTATTCTTGCATGGCAGAATGAGGTTGCACTGGATGGCCTTTGATGACTCTTCCAACTCTATGATTCTATGATCTGATGTAAAGACAAAAAAACAGTATGTGTTTGCAAGTCTATTTCTTTTTCTAGCAACTCCATTTTTAAACAAGAAACCCACAAATCACATAACTTTCCACAGGGGGGCACTCTAACTAGGAGGAATGGGGTTATATTCATACAGCAAATTATTTGAAAAGTAGATCTTTGACAGGAAATACAATTTATTTATACAAACTAGAGACACTGTCTCAGGGGGATGTCTGAAAACTGAATCCAAAGAAAATACATGCACATGTTCAGAGGCACTTCCCTGTTGGGACTTTTTAATAAATAATAATAATAAATGAGGAGCTTAAGTGGCCAGATTTATTCATTTAATTCAAAAAGTAGAGAACTTCACAATCCTATACAGTAATTTTTATTTTTTCCCAAACACCCAGAGTCACACAGTAAACACCAAGAAAGGATGCGTGCGTGCTTATTTTTCTTAATCCTCTCTATACTTTGTGTTATCTTATTTTTTAATACGAAGCCAATCAAAGTATTTTATAAAATAATATATATATTGGCTTATTGACTGGGTCAATCTCAGTTGTATGCAATCTTTAAAATGCAGCAGCCATATTTTAATGTGAAGCCAAACAAAATATTTTATGAAATAAACACATGAACATAGAAAAGTTACCAAAAATTACCAAAAATACAAAATGCAAAAATTTAAAATCCTTCCATGCTAAGGAAAAGGGGGGGAAATCCAGACCCTATTTCAATGAACAGTAAATATTAAAGAGTGTCAAGAGCTGCCTATATTCTAGGAAAATACATCTCTATTAGTGGTTACTCTCAGTTCTCTTGCAGAGAAGATTAAAGGTGTTTGTGTATCTATGGTCTGATCTGCGCTCCAAAAATAATGCAGTTTGACACCACTTTAATTGCCATGGCTCCATCCTATGGGATCCTGGGATGTATAGTTTGTTGTGCGACCAGAGCTCTCTGACAGAGAAGGCTAAATATCTCACAAAACTTCAAACCCCAGAATTCCATAGCATTCAGCCACAGCAGTTAAAGTGGTGTCAAACTGGATTATTTCTGCAGTGCAGAATAGGCCTATGTTAGCCTGTGCCTTCAAGTCACTTGTCAATTTATGTCAACTCATGGCGACTCCATGAATTTCATAAAATTTTCTTAGGCAAGGAATCCTCAGAGGTTGTTTTGATAGTTAATTCCTCTAAAATAGAGTCTACAGGATCTGGCATTAGTTGGCGGTCTCCTATTCAAGTGCCAACCAGGGCTGACACTGCTTAGCTTTCTAGGTCAGACAGGATCTGCTGGTGTTTTAGGGTTGCTGTTGTGTGCCTTCAAGTCATTTCTGACTTACTGCAACCCTAAGGCTATAATGGGATTTTATTGGCACGATTTGTTCAGAGAGGGAGGTCTGCCATGGCCTTCTCCTGAAGCTGAGAAAATGTGACTTGCCCAAGGTCACCCAGTGGGTTTAATGGCAAAGCTGGGAATCAAACTCTAGTTTCTACAGTCATAGTCCAATACTAAAAACCACTATGCTATGCTGGGTAAGTTAGCCGTGCTTAAAACTAAAGTTTGGAAAGTACTGCATCATTCCCATATCCACAAAACAGGGAAACAGTAACAACCAAAATGCACAATATACATGCTGCAAGCTTTTGAAGCTCCACTGGCTTCTTCTTCCTCAGGCAAAGGCATTAAAAATGAGAAAGAAAGAAAAAAAGATTGATGGTGTTAGTCTTAGCCCTGCGTTTGGTCAAGATCTTGTGATTTTTGTCCTCAGTTCAAACATTATGAAAGGTGCACACCTGCACAGGTTTTGAATGGTTGCAGCAATGAGAATGGTTTTTGCAAGATATTGGAAAATTAACAGAATCCTGGCATTTATGTATGTATGTTGTCCTCAGTTCAGATGGTATGGAAGGGTCTTCATGCAGGTGGGCCATGTAATTCAGTGGTCCTCCACGTTTGCTGCGGTTAGAGGTGAAGGACCCCCATGAATGTGGAGAAACAACAACTTTTTAAAAAGCACTATTCTTTTTACCTAAGAGAACACCTCTAGGAATTTCCAGGTCCTCCACTGAAAATCTATGGGCAAAATCTGGCAGAATTTGACCATAGAAACATGTTGGAGGACCTACAAATGCCTAGGCAAGTGTATTCTCTAGGAATTTCTAGGTCCTCCAGCAGAACTCTATGGCCAACCTCTGGAAGAGTTGCCCTGGCGGACCTAGAGATTCCTAGAGAGAAAATATTAATCAAGACTGCAAATAATTCTTACCGTCTTAAGAAGGATAGAGGGAAGTGAATAGGAAAAGATTTAGAAGGAACTGGAAATGATAGAATAGAGAGAAAGGGAAGGGAAAGTGAAGAAGTAATTTTAAAAAGAAGGAAAGGCGATAAGATCCGAGGGACATCTTGACCAAAACGAATATATATATATATATATATATATATATATAAAAATAATTAAAAAATAGATTAAAATAAGTTCTTGTTCAACAAAACAGAAAATAATTGAATGTTGGTTTAGTTTGTATTATATTAGTCTGTTGTGTTTAGTTTGTACTATATAACTCTGTTTTTAGTGATTTAACTAGTGTTTAGTTTGTATTAGTATGTGTTTAGCTTGTATCATACCAGTTTTTAGTTTGTATTAGTCTGTTGTTAGTGATTTAAGTTCAATGTATATTGTTTTTATATGTTTAATATGAAAATTTCAATAAATATTACCAAAATACCCCCTGCAAATCATTAAATCTGCAAAAGTCAAATGTGCAAATGTGGAGGGCTAGCTGTAATAATAATAATAATAATAATAATAATAATAATGGTATATTAGGTCAGTGCCTCAGAACATATGCAATCAAAAACGAACTATAAAAACATCACACTATAAAATGCTAAAATACTAAAAAAAAATGTATTCAAATGCTAAAGACAAAAATAAACAGTGGGGTCCAGCTTGCAACCTGATTAATGTGCACTTTGGTTGCCCCCCTTCAAGATATCCCTGTTTTGTGGACTTGGCACGTGACGTTATTGTGCTTGGGTACTCTCTCAGAGAGACCCTCTCTCTGGATGCAAAAGTTTGAAAAGTGGACTTGGGACTACAACTCCCAGAATCCTGCTGGGCCAGGGCAGCCATGTTGGCTGTGGCATGCTGGGAGATGTAGTCCCAGCAAGGTGACTCCCTCCTTCCCCAGCCAATGGACGGAAGATGTAGTTGCTCCTCCTCCTTCTCCTCCAGGGAGGAAGGCTGGCTGGCATTGCATCCAGGTGGCTTATGCAAGCTCAGGGCCTGAGAAAGCAAGCAAGAGGGTAAGCCTAGGAGGAAAGCAGGTGAGTCCCATGCAGGTGGGTGCAAATATTGCCCCCCTTTCTCTGGGTGCATCTGTGCAAACCACTAGGGAACCCTGCCTCCCCACTCCAAGAAACCCATCTCTCATTTCCTTGAGAAAGGCCACCCTATCATGGGGTTTTCTTGGCAAGATTGGTTCAGAGGAGGCTTGTTATTGCCTTCCCCTGAGACTGAGAGAGTGTGCCTTGCCCTTGTTGTTGTAGGGTGCCATCAAGTTGTTGCTGACATATGGGGATCCTAAGGTGAACCTATCCTGGGGTTTTCTTGGCACGATTGGTTCAGAGGAGGTTTTTGCCATGGCCTTTCTCTGAGGCTTAGAGATTGTGACTTGCTCAAGGGTCACACAGTGGGTTTCCATGGCCAAAATGGGAATCGAACCAGACAGGGCGAACAAATGCCATAACCACAAAAGAGGACGTGGTACTGTAAAATGTAGGCCCTTTAAGAAAAATATAACACAAATATACATTCACTAATATAAATATAAATCCCTGTTTTGGAATTCCTCCTGGACAGAAGGCTGAAATGAAGGATGTGTGCTGGAAAAGAAGGGCATCTGGTCACCCTGAACCCCAAAGTGGTGGAGATACAACCTAATATTTGCTGTTGTTGTGTGTCTTCATGAACCTATCACAGGGTTTTCTTTGCCAGGTTTGTTCAGAGGGGGTTTTACCATGACCTTTCCCTGAGGCTGAGAGAGTGTTGCCTGCACAGGTTGTTGGTGGGTGCCTTCAAGTTTCCGATTTACAGTGATCCTAAGGTATCATGGGTTTTTCTTGGCATGTTTGTCCAGTCCAGCATTCAAACAATTATGCCACCATTATGCCACATTGGCTCTCTCTATAATTATAAATATAATTATATATCTTTATTTACATCTAGAAACCAATGTCCAAAGGTAACCCTTATATACACACAATCAGTATAAAGTTAACATATTATTACTTAACCTTTTACATCTTGCTTTAACATGTTATGTTATGTTATGAACCTAGCCAATTTCGAAAAGGTCTTAATTAATTCCTCTCTTTTTATTTTATTTTATTTATTTTATTTTCTTATATCCTGCCTTTCTCCCAATATACGGACTCAAGGCGACAGACAGCAAACTGAAACAATACAATTTAAAAACAGCACAACAACATTAAACTGTATAAATATAAAATTTAAAAAACAGTTAAATGTTTAAAGTTAAAACAGGTATGAATTCAAATGTAACATGTTAAAAATACAAACCTTAAAATTTAAATCACACAGTACAGTATTTAAATCTCAGCCTTTATCAGTCTGAAAAGGCCTGACAGCACAAGAATGTCAGTTTTCCTTCCAAAAAATCTAGAATTGGAAATTTAGAACTCTATAGTACAATAACATCCAAAATCCACAAAACAGTGCTACCTTTATTTGTTTGGTCGAATAAAGGTGGTACTGTTTTGGGAATTTGGGATGTTATTGTACTTTGCTATATGGAGAGTGTGGCATAATGATCTGGGTGTTGGACTACATCTCTGGAGACCAGGGTTCAAATCACTGCTCAAGCATAAAAATCCACTGGGTGACCTTGGGCAAGTCATACTCTCTCAGCCTCAGAGGATGGCAGTGGCAAACCCCCTCTGAAGAAACTTGCCAAGAAAACCCCATGATAAACCCCATAAGGAAAAAATGGCTCAAAGGTACACAACAACAACAACAACAACAACAACATGACCAACACAGCTGCCCGGGATATGTCTCCTTTTACCCTATTGGCTTGGTGTGTGGATTGAAAGGGTTTTTCACTTCACTGGTTTCTGATTATTTTATGGAGTTAAATATGACCAGGCTAAAGATCAGGGTTGGGGAAAACAGTTTGAAAACAACAACCTCAAAATGTGTGGTTTTTTTTTTTTTTTTGGGGTTAACGTTGTTGTTGTTTTGATTTAAACCAGTTTTTTTGGGTTTTGTTTGTTTCCTTGTTTTGCATAATACCAATATAGGACTAAATCAGAAAATTAAGTAGGAAAATGTAGTTTCGATATTATGGCCACTAGCTTAAATACTAATTGTTTTTTAAGAAGTAGTCTTTTACAGCAAGTTGTTTTGGGTAGACTCATGGTAATTGAAGAATTTGTTTCCGAATGGCGTTCTTGAACTATAAAATAAAGGAATTGAAAAGATGCAGGTTTAACAATGGACAACTGCCAATAAACAAAGTTAAAATGTTTACATTCAAACAAACATTGTTATTCCAGTAATAGAGTTGAAAACAGTAGTAACAGACAGACTTTAAATATATATACTGTATATATTGTTGTTGTGTGCCTTCAAGTCCTTTGTGACTTTTGGTGGCCTTAAGGCAAACCTATCATTGGGTATTCTTGGCAAGATTGGTTCAGAGGAAGTTTGCTGTTGCCTTCCCCTGAGGCTGAGAGTGTGTGACTTGCCCGTCACCCAGTGGGTTTCATGGCTGGGCTGAGAATCGAACCATGGTTTCCAGAGTCAGAGTCCAACACTCAAACCACTATGCCACATTGGCTCCCTACAAAAATTATATATATGAACAATCAGTTTTTTAAAAAGTAGTTTTTTTAAGTCATTTAGTTAAACCAGCAAGGTTTAAATCATGGTTTAAACCAAGGAGGTTTAAATCAAGGTTTAAACTAACCAGGTTAAACCAAGGAGGTTTAAATCTGGTTTAACCAGGTTTAAAATGGCCAACCCTGCTAAAGATCTCTGACAAAAATATTTGACTAGCAGGGTTGGCTGGCTTAGTTGCTTTAAACATTACCTGTCAACTGAGTTACAACCTGCATGATCTGTTTCAAATGTCTTAACACAATTCGAGTTGTGTTCACAGAGGGGAGTTTTAGTTGGCAGTGCAGTATAGGTCTCCTCTGAAGTTTATGACTGTGATTTTATGATTTCTTTTTTTATAACCTTCTTGGAAAGCTCTTACAAGAATCATCCTAATGGCACTGAGATTACCCACCCGGAGGCTCCTGCAATGCAGCCGTGTTGTGTTAGGTCCCGGTGATATCCGGGCACAGGGTACAAGTGCCGCTGTGCAAAAGGGTGAGTAGGCAACCTTTGCCAAAATTAATGGCTTGGCTGTTAGAGACACTGGGAGGGAGAGGTGCTTGGGAAGTGTGGTATTATTTATTCCTTTGAATAATAGTACTTATTTATTTATTTATTTATTTTCTTACCTGCCTCTCCCCATGATCGAGGCAGAGATTAACTATGATAGACAAGCAACATTAATTAAAATACAACAGTTAAAACACACATCAAAGATATGTACATATTAAAATAATCTGGATAAACCTGCCGGAAGAGCCTGGTCTTTAATGCTGTCTTAGACAGCATATTCAACTGTCAATCTCTTCTGGCAGGTCATTCCACAGTCTTGGGGCAGCTGAAGAAAAAGTCCTCTGGCTGACAGCTGCCAACCTGGTTTTGCTGAATGGAGTAAATGTTCATCAGAGCATGTGGGACAGATTATATGGGAGAAGGCAACCCTGTATGTAACCTTGACTCAAACCATGTAGGGCTTTAAGGGTAATAACCAACACTTTATACCTTGCTGGGAAAACAACTGGAAAACAGTGGAGTGATTTCATATTGGTGTAATATGATCACTCCTGGATGTCCCAGTAATCAATCTGGCTGCCATTTGTTGAACTAATTGAAGGTAGCCAATTTGGTACCAATCTACAGTGCATTGCAAAAATCCAGTCTTGAGGTTACCAGCGTGTGCACTATCATCTCCTGCTGCCTTTTGCCAAAGGGTTGGTATTGTTTGGAAGGGGCAGAACATGTGCCCTGTCTCTTGCCTGTCTTCACCTTATATCTTGCTCCCTTTTGCAAAAATGAGAGTTTGGCACCCAACTCTCTTTCTGTCATGCATTTTGCCCAAAAGGTGAACTAGGCAAGGAAGTGCTGGGGACTTAGGGGCTCTTCAGACTGCCCCTAAGGAGCAGCCTGCAGGTGCCTCCATTTTCACAGGATTGGGGCTACGATAACTGCTGCATGCCATGTCCCCAATCTGGCCTTTCCAGGGTGCAAAAAGGAGCCGCAAAAAGCAGTCCTGTCCCTTGGAAAGGATGCGATAACCTCAATGCCATGGTTTGAAGGCACTCCATTAGTGCTGCATCATATGGACGCAGTGCCAGAGGAGCACCATGACGCTGTGTGCCGTATAGAGTGGAGTCATGGTGCACAGGGGCAGAGTTGGGGCGTGCATCATGTGGACACAACACCCCGACACCGCCCCCAGGCTGGCCTGAGCAGCCCTTACAGGGTCCTACTTTGAGAATGAAGGCTATTGCACTTGGTTGTATGGCGTGAGGAGTCAGAGAAAGGTTGACCAAGGCTGTTAACTTACTAAACATAGCAATCTGTTTTATACCCCATTAGACCTTTACCAGGTGGGTCATCTAGAGAACATCTACATTGTCTGGCAACAGCTTTTTAGGATCTTAAATATTCAAATTTCCTGTCTCTGGAAGCTCTGAGCTTACCTGAGGATGCCTGGAATAGATAAAGGAAGGAGAGGAGAAGAAATGTCTGAGCAGGGAAATTGCATAATGTTTTTCACTTATGTTGCAGAAAAAGAAGCATCGCCCTTACAGAAGGAAGTGAAAGGTAAGCAGGTGGCTCTTCTGTGAAGAATTTGATGACCTTTGATTTTTGAGCCCTTTGTTTGGGCTCCCAGCCATCATGTTACTTGCAGTGGACTCCTTTTCCGCAGAGCTGTTCCTTTATAAAAGATTTGGGAAGCTGGATCCTTCCTGCTTCCATTTATTCACTGGCATGCTAGTTTCAGTCTCAGTTGCATCTGCACTGCTGAATTAACGCAATTTGACAGTTGTTTAGTTGTTGTGGCTCAATGCTATGGAATTCTGAGATTTGTAGTTTTGTGAGACATTTGGCCTTCTCTGTTAGAGAGCTCTGGTGCCACGACAAAATACAGGTGCAAAGGATTATCCTCTATGATTTCTCTTCACTATGATTTCCCTTTAACTGCTGTGGCTGCATCCTGAGGAATGCAGGGCTTTGTAGTTTGAACTTTAAATTCCAGAATTCCATAGGATGGATCCATGAAAGTTTTAAAAAGGAATCATAGTGCTATAATTGTGTTGCATAAAACAGCCCGAAGTGTTTCAGAGATTCAACCAAATGTAAAATGCATCTTTACTGCAAAAATAATCCAGTTTGGTGGGGTACAGTTTGGTGGGGTGTAGCCGCTCCACTGAAGCATGGATTGGGGCCAGGGCAGCCACAAATGCCGCTTCTCCCTGGTCCCGAAAAGGGGTGTCCTTGGGGCTTCATGCCAGGAGAGAAAGCCATTTGGTGGCTGCGAGAACGAGGTTCCCCCAGAAGGAGCTCTGTTTTGGAGCTCCTTCCAGTGCCGTACCTAGGCCACCGTAAGCAGCCTGGGATGGAGCAAAGGTGTCACATGCACGCCACTCCGTTTGGAGGCGGTGTGTGTATGATGTAATCATAGCAGTCCCCGTTTGGATGGGAGGCCGCCATGACTGCACCCTCGTCATGTGCGAGGGGCCCATCTGTAGAGCTCCATTGACACCATTTTAACTGCCATGGCTCAGTGGTATGGAATTCTGGGAATTGTAATTTTGTGAGGCATTTAGCCTTCTCTATTGCCACAACAAACTACAGATCCCAGGATTCCATAACACTGAGCCATGCCAGTTAAAGTGGTGTCATTCTGGATTATTTCAGAAGTGCAGATGCAGCTGTAGTTATGTGTAAAAGCACCTGCCACCTTGCCTTGTTTCTAAACACAGCTCACAGCCAGTCACCAGTGGAAGGTTATTCCTTCCAATATGACTGTTTCCTCTTTGTTCATTGCATCCATCTCTTAAGAAAAGCATATTTTTTTTTGCATCCAGTTTGATAACTGTAGTGTAGCATCTAATTTGATGCTACAAATAACAGTGGAATCCCTGTAATTCTCCTGCCAGGTAGTGAATATTTTTAAATAATTACTGATCATGTGGTCTTTATATGTTGATAGCTGGCTATTACTTTTCATTCTGATGAGTGAAGGTTTCTGTATAACATGGAAGCATGCCTTTGCCAGTTAGCGTAGTCTTATAGTTGTGCATCTCCCTTTGTGCAGGTTAAATGAAAGGGAGTTGAAGAGTATGCAGTTAATAACATTGTGCAGCATAATGTTTATTTGCTATGGTAGACTTCTGTCTGGAGTTGGGGAGGTTGCAAATAGTCTTAACAGTTTAAAAAGTTTGGAGAAGGGTGTCTTGTATTGATGTCTTTCATAGTGATGAGCGAAATTCTGTACCAAATTCCTAATGCTTTAAGTTGTTTCTGTCTTCGTTCTCCCAGTCCCCAAAGCCCAGTTTGACTGGCAAGATGCCTTACAGTTAGAGAAGCTCCTTACTCCAGAGGAAATAATGATTCGGGATTCATTTCGTACCTATTGCCAAGAAAAGCTAATGCCCAGGATCCTTATGGCCAATCGAAATGAAGGTACAGTTTTCCTTACCTATTTCACGTTTCTAAGCATTTTGTGTTGTGCCCTGCTTTGGGGCTAAGTACCATCCATTCCCTGTGTGATGTCTTGTTTCTTCTGTTTGCTGGTTAGTACTTTATCACATTGAGTTACTAATTAATGGTCTGATTCTGTGGCGCATGGGGAAAATCTGTAATTTTTGCTGTACCTCTTGGATCAGAACCAAAAAAAGGAATCTGAACGTCTAAATCCACCCAGAGAGACCCTAGACGTTGAATGTTTATTCTGTTCTTCACAGTTTTGTTGAATTTTTATTAGTTGGTTGTTGCTTTTAAGTCTACCAAGCAGAGTCAGGTACAAAATAGAAACAGAGGAAAGGACATATTCCATGCTGACCATTAATGTTTCCACTACCAACACTGGGTTCAGGGTTCTTTCACAGATGACAATGCAAATCTGGCTTTTCTGTTTTAGTAGCATTAGAAAGGATCATGGTTGCTTTTGCTTAAAAGTGGGGAATTTGCAGCCACTGCTGATCTACGCATATTCTCCATAGATCATGATCTAGTTTTGGCCCAACCTTGCTTTTAGTTGTTTTTTAATCTTAATATAGTGTGCTGTTGTGTGCCTTCAAGTCATTTCCATCTTATGGCCACACTAAGGCTACCCTATCCTGGGGTTGTCTTGGCAAGATTTGTTCAGAGGAGGTTTGCCATAGCCTTCCCCTGAGGCTGAGAGCATGTAACTTGCCCAAGGTCAGCCAGTGGGTTTCATGTCTGAGCTGAGAATCGAACCCTGCTCTCTGGAGTCATAGTCCAATACTCAAACCTACTACATCATATGAGTCAAATTATTGTTCAGCTTTGGGGCCACGCTGGACTTAGTTGTATTTATGGCCAGTGTGGTGTAATGGTTTGAGCGGCTTGGCCATGGAAACCCACTGGGTGACTTTGTGCAAGTCACATACTCTCAGCTTCATAGGATGGCAATGGCAAACCTCCTCTGAAGAAAGTTGCCCAAAAACCCTAGGGTCACCATAGGTCAGAAATGACTTGAAGGCATGCAACAACAACAACAGTAGCCTGGGTTGTTCCACAGGTGTTGGTCTGAGAGTTACCCTCAATACTATGGTCTCTCCTTATGGCTCCTACACATAAAAGGCATGAGACTGGCCCCATTAATGGGATGATCATCTTTTCCTTGTTAGTAATAAGATTTTGGAAACAGCTGAACAGCATCATTGCCAAGTTGCTATGAAACAGAAATCAGGCTTTAACATATCAGAAATCACATCAAGTTTTGCCTATAATGTTATCTACATGACAGCTTTTCCTTTTTTCCTTTCTCTGCTTTCCAGTCTTTCATCGGGAAATTATTTCTGAAATGGGAGAGCTGGGTGTCCTAGGCTCTACCATCAAAGGTAATATTGTATTATTTATTATCCATTTCCATGGTAATGAGTCAGCTCACGGCTTCATTAATTGAAAGTGTATGGAAAAGTATGGAAAAGAAAGGGTATGGAAAGCTCTTGAGACTATGATTGATTTATTTGCACCAATTTGTGTTTGTGATGTTACTGGGGAAGCGAGATATTGAGTCTACCTTTTTAATGTACTAAAACATTTTCTAAGATTGGCTGAAGGTGTAACAATTGTTTTCTATTATTTGTTTGGTATTTTTAAAGCATGGCGATGTAGTTCTTATACAGATCTGTAAAGGGCAAGAAAAATTTATGTTTATTGAATGGTAATTTGGGATGTTAGGGCCTCAAAACCATTTAATAATCAGTCCTCTTCCCTTTCCTCTGTACATCTTCAGAGGGGTTCTTGTTGTCCAGAGGAACTCATAGCTCATTTTTCAAATCTCTACTTCTATTCCTCTTAGGTTATGGTTGTGCGGGAACCACCTATGTGGCTTATGGACTCCTGGCAAGAGAGGTTGAGAGGGTGGACAGCAGTTACCGATCAGTCATGAGTGTTCAATCATCTTTGGTAATGCACCCTATATATGCCTATGGGACAGAAGAGCAGAAGCAGAAGTACTTGCCACGCCTAGGTGAGTGAATAGGTTCAAGAGATCGAATGTGGAGTTCAATTGAATCTCTAGACTGGAGCATCCATCTCCTGTGTCCTATGCAGTTGCATTTATATTTACTGATTTCCAGTCACATTTACTAATTGCACGAGATCCAGAAACAGATTAATTTTACTGCTATTCACTCTTCTTTAAAATAAAACGTATTACAGTTTATCGCTATTCTACTTTTTTGCCAATCCTAGAAATCATGGCACTACACACTAAGGGTACATTATATTGGTGGCACACACTCCTTAAGTATGATTCACATCAGTGGTACTCAAACTTTTTACCCACCTTTACATCTACATGCGGATATTTCTCTCTCTCTCTCCCTCTCTCTCACACACACACACATACACACACAACATAGTATATAAATAATATTTTGTTTATTTAGTTTACTTTCATTCACACACTTGCAAAGTTTTATTTTTAAACATTTTATAAGGAAATAAAATCATTCAAATTAGAACAGTTTTATTTACGTAAATTCATGTGTAAATTTTAAATATAAAAGGCTTTGGAAAGAGGAGGAGGAGGGATCAGGGTCTCCCAAGTCTTCCGGGGCCCCGGAGGTCCTGTCCCACAATTTGAGATCCACTGATTTACATACATGTATGTCTCTTGAATGCACACTAATATTACTTCAGATATAAACTGAAGGTGCAGGAGCTGTTTGCTATTAGTCTTTTGCTCTCCATCTAAAACTTCCCCCACAATTTTAAAGCACTGGGAAGGGCCACTGCTATTCTACTTACTGGTGGGGAAGGAAAGGAAGAGACGGGAAAGCAATTCAGATAGTCAAGATGCAGCTGCTCTGGGATCCCAGGAAGAGAGAAATGGGTGCCCTCCATCTTTGAGTAAATCCTAATTTCTTACCAGCTCTGACTTGACACCAGTTGCTTCATCATTTGAATTTCCTCCTCCCCTCCCCACTGGTAAGCCACAGCAGGGGCCTTTCTGGGAGTCTGATAATTGTTGAAATGCATGGAGAACCTGAAACTGCATGGGCAAAACATTATGGTTTCCTAGAGTTTGGCCAGAGTTTCCAGATAGCTTCCCATTCTTAGAACTGATCAGGCTTGCTTCATTTCAGCAGCTGGGTTGCAAAATGTGCCTTCAAACCATATCCAGTGTTTTTTCAAAAAAGGAGTAATAATATCATGAAGAGGATAAAGAAAATGAAGAATGAAGTGATGCGACGTAGCTCATGTCTTAGTTTTTTAGTTTGCAGTGTGACCGCTTGCTTGAACAGTACTTCATCCGTTGTTCTGGATAAAAGTGAAAGAATTCCTTCCCAGACTTCCCTCTAGCTCTCCCAGTTTAATGTTAGAGTCTTAACTTACTTTCTGTTTCTGCCAATCTTTTCTTGTGTATCAGATTGCACTTTCAGATAATGTTTTCATTTCATTCTGATAGATCTTGCCTACTTCCTTATTTTATTTTGTTTTCCTGTCCTTTCTCCCTCTCTTTACTGCTTATTCTCGTGATATTCTACTTAGACACCTTTCGTATTTCTCACTTCTTTATATCTGTATTTCACTTTGGGTCTCCAGTTTTAAGATCTTACCTTAAAACCATTGCTAGTGTCTTTCTGTCTGTCTTCCTCCACCCCACCAGTATCATTTTCAGTTCTTTTGGAAATGTCCAACTTTTTAATCAATGAAATAATTACTTCTGAATTTTTGAAATGGTAAATGAATCACTATAAGAGAACCAGAAGGTTCTTAAAGGTTTGAGATTTTAAGATAAAGTCTGTCATGCTTTCAGTCAGGAAGAAGCCACCAGAAAAAAAATTCTTACATCCAAAACACACTGCAGAAATAATCTAGTTTGAGACTGCTTTAACTGCCCAGGCTCAGTGCTAGGGAATCCTGGGAATTGTAGTTTATTGTGGCACCAGAGCTCTCTGACAGAGAATCCCAAATGTCTCACAAAACTACAGTTCCCAAAATTCCCTAGCATTGAGCCTGGGCAGTGAAAGCAGTCTCAAACAGGATTATTTTTACAGTGTTTTTTGGACCATAGATATGATGAGGTTTGACTGCAGGTAGAGGGAAGGATTGCTTTGGGTGGAGCAGAAGCTCATCATCTCTTTTCCTTCCCCCTACAGCCAAGGGAGAGTTGCTGGGCTGTTTTGGGCTTACAGAGCCCAACCATGGAAGTGACCCTGGTAGTATGGAGACCCGAGCCAAGTACAACCCCTCCAGAAAGACCTACACACTCAACGGCACCAAGACTTGGTGAGATCTGCAGTTACCTTGGTGCCCAGGAATAGAGACAGTGGAGTGTCCCAGAGCAAGTAAAAGATTGCAGACAAAAGCAAGAGACCAGTGCTTACAGCAAAGACAGGTTTGAGGGAATATTACTTTAGGTAGCAATATAGATAGCATAGATGCTTCTAGTCTGAGGTTCTTTTTTTGGAAATGCTTGGTATCAGCCCTCGATCAACTCAGCCACCCATCTAGAGGTACTTCATATATCTTATTTCCAAGCAATCACTTTTGCCCTCCTGTGTTCAGGTTTAGTTGTTCACTGATACCTTTGGAATTTTGAGTGCATGTAAAATAACCAACCTCTCTTTCTTGCTCTCTCAGGATCACTAATGCACCAATGGCTGATCTGTGCGTGGTGTGGGCTGTTTGTGAAGATGGGAAAGTGCGGGGTTTCCTTTTGGAGCGTGGAATGAAGGGTCTCTCCACTCCAAAGATTGAGGGCAAATTTTCACTGCGGGCCTCTATCACTGGGATGCTTGTTATGGAGGATGTGGAGGTACCTGAAGAGAACCTTCTGCCCAATGTGTCTGGACTTGCTGTAAGTTCTCTACCAGTTGTATGTAGCTAGGCAGACAGTAGTTTGCCTACTAATTTATATGTAGTCACTAGTTTGTTACTAAGAGACATCATGAAGACAGGGTGGTGTTATTTCAATCCAAGTATTTTTTCATGTCTGGAACTGTCCAGCACTAGCGTCTGCCTCTCTGTCCAAGTGGAAGTGTGAAACATACCCGCCAGCAATAAATGATAAATTGATCCTTAGTTATTTCAATATTGATAATCATAGATAGCCAGTCTTTTAAAGTTAATGACTAATTATTAGGGCCAGTATTTGAAATCACTGCTAGAACATTGAGAGACAGATTGCAGGCATTAAAACCTTTGGACATTGAAACTGACATAATTTTCACCAGGGGATGGTTGGTTCTAGAGCCAGTATAGTGTAGTGCGCTGATGTCCAAACTCTGGCCTCATGGGTGTTTTGGATTTCAGCTCCCCGCATCCCAGACCATTGGCCAAGGTGGCTGAGGCTTCTGGGAGCTGAAGTCCAAAACACCTGGAGGACCAGAGTTTGGCCATCGCTGGTGTAGTGGTTTGAGTGTCAGAATAGGACTCTGGGAGACTAGAGTTCAAATCCCCACTTGGTCATGGAAACCCACTGAGTGATCTTGGGCATGTCATTCTCTCTCATCTTCAGGAAGGTGATGACAAACCTCCTCTTAATAAAAACTTTCAGGAAAACTCCATGATAGTTTCACCTTAGGATCTCCATAAATTGGAACCAACTTGAAGGCACACAACAGTGGTTGATCCTGTACTATTGGTGTATTATATCAGCCCAGTGTATTTAGCAAAATGTTAGTGGCAACCTGAACATCTACAATAGAACTGAAAAATGGCAGGATATGTCCATTTGATATCTGTGACAAACGTGCTGAAAATTACCCAAGACAATTCAACTAGGCGAAAACTATCACTTGGAAAATGTCTTGCTTTATCATTCTAGTATGAAATGACATTGTTTTAGCTAAGCAGTTAAGACATACTTGAAACCTAAGGAAACAAATAAAATGTTGTTGTACTCAAAAAGTTCAGAATATCAGAGAGAACTTGAGCAAGTATTCCAAAGAACTAGAATTTACAATTACTTTCTATGCATTCTTACAGATATCAAGGAAACATGCTGTAGTAGATGTAATAAACTGTCACACAGAAAAATTGTCAAGACTATAAACATTGTCCACAGGACATTTTTAATAGACATTACAGACTTACTGTATCTACTAGAAGAAAAATCAACACAGCCATAAGGATGCACTGACTCACACAACACTAAGTCCTCTAGAGTTAAGTGATAAAAGCCACTTCTGGCTAAAATCACACAGTTTTAGTTGAGAGTATATGGAGTTGGTTGCCCTTTTTTCTTGAGGGAGCTGAGATTTTGCTATAGCTTTTACATTTCTCTTGGAGAGCATCTAGATCAGGGCTGGATGGGAATTTTGTGGCTTTCCAGGGAGCCTTTCACACTATGCAAATATAGCATTATGATTCCACTTTAATTGTGATGATTCCATTCTGTAGAATCCTGGAATTTGCAGTTTAGGGAGGGGCCTTTAGAATTATCAGTTAGGGAGCTCCTTCAGTACCTCTGATCAAACTACAAGTCCCAGAATTCCATAGGATACAGCTATGGCAGTTAATGGGATTCATAATGCTATAATATGTAGTGCAAAAGGGCCCCAAGAGATTGCTGGGCTACATCTCCCAGTATTCCTCACCTTTGATTATGATGGTTAGGGCTTGTGGAGTTGTTGCTCAACAACACCTGGAGGGCTATGTAGTTCCTATCCCAATGTAGAAGGAAAGGTCTTTGTCTAGAAGAATCAGAGAACTACCTTGCTCCCCTACCTAGGCAAAGAACATGAGCAGCTTAATCACAGCAAAAGTGTGATGCACCCACTATTTTTCAATGAATTTCCCCTTGTGTCAGGAACTTCGCCTCACCCTGTCTTCAAATCTATTTGCTATGAGGGCTTGATCAGACTTCCAGGTTAATACTGTACACATGCCTTATAATTTTTCCACTTTTCTAGGTTGGATGGTGATTTCATTAAACTAAAGAGGAGAAGAAGACTATTTAAAAATGGACACTTCTCAGTACTGATGTTTTGTACCTGCACACCAACCCCAAGTTTTTGTTTCTGCCTTGTTAGTTGTGGTCTGTCTGGCTAACAGAAGCTGTATGGTCACACACCTAAGATTAAATTTGGGCAATACCCTGGATGAAGCTCTGTTTGAAATTGTCCTTTCAGAGCTCTGAGGTAGTGAGGGCTCTTTCATAAAAAATCCAGCGAATCCCAAGCAATTTCTTAGTTGAATCTTCCATGCTTTCTTCTTCCCTCAGGGTCCCTTTGGCTGCCTGAACAATGCTCGCTATGGCATATCATGGGGAGCCCTGGGAGCAGCTGAATTCTGTATGCACACAGCCCGGCAGTATACCCTAGACAGGTAAGGTCTCAGGCAGAAGGGGATGGGAGTGGATTTGGAGGTGAATGCACAAAAAGAATGAACACATACCTGCAACAATATATGTATACTATTTCTTCTTAAGCTCTCACTATTTTACACGCATTGCCATGGTGATACTGACTCCAGCCCGGTACCTAAGCCAATATGGTTATCCCCATCTTGCAAGTGAATGAAAAAGTCTGGAGACAAGTGTTTTGGTTTAAAGCTTCCCCCAGTCCAGCCTCAGTGTTCATGACTAAACTATAATTTGAAGTGCAGTCTTTCAGCAGATAGACTTGAATGGCATGCTAGACATTTTCTCTTGAGGACATGGACAGTAGTGAGATGTTAAAGTATCCTATATGCTTCTATGTAGTCTGGTAGGAACATTTACTCTCCTTGGAAGTGGAGACATTGCCTGGAATCCTGTATGGCCGCACACACAACTATAGTACAACTGGCCATTCTCTACCCTCTGGGCTTACTTTAGAGTTAGTTTTGTATCATTGTAGGGGAAGGAAGGAATACCATTCCAGTATTGACCAAAAAAAGACATATGCAGGCATAAGACTGACTTACGCTTGCATATGCCATAACAGGATACCAGCCAGTATGGGAAACAGTTAATTTTCTGCATTCCTTTGTGTGTGGAATCCTGCCTAAAACTGACAGAATCTGAATCTCTCTCTCTCTTCTCTGTGTGTGTAGTGTTCAGGACTTGTGTTATATTGCAGAGAGAATTTTTAGGCTTAGAAACCAATGAGAGCATTGCAATTTCCAAGTCTCCATTTCCCTTCTTTCCATGTCAGCACTCTTTTTTATTGATACATCTTACCTTGCATGCATGGGACTTGATTGACAACCTTCTTGGTTCTGGTCACAGGGCTTGTGTCTCAAGGTCAGTCTCTACCGTATTATAGCTCTCTTCCTAATCTAAACTGCACTGTTGAATCCCATAACCAGTGAAGATAGCTAGCAAGGCCCATCACCTCCCAAGTATTAAGTTTTCATACACCTCTTACTTGTATTTTCCCTCTAGGCTGGAGCTAGGTGAGCCTATTGTTACCCTCCTAATATTGCTGAATTCCAGTAGCCATCAGTTCTAGTCTACCTAGCCAGTGGTCTGGAATGATGGGAGTAGTAGTCTGTCATCAGTAGTCTATCAGCATTTGGAAGGCCAGTCATGCAACCTCACTATGAGTACTCAGAGCCTCCAGTTATAATTCAGGGATGAGGAGATAGTGCACTTGTGGACTCAGAGGGGTCTTTGTTGGCCCATATGTATGTACACCCAAAGTGCATGATATAATTCAGCTGGCTGAACTTCCCCATCAGTTTAGCTGTGCATTGCTTTAACTCACCAATCAATAGTATCTTCTAGGACCCAGTTTAAAGTCCCACTGGCAAGAAACCAACTGATCCAGAAGAAGCTGGCTGACATGCTCACTGAGATCACCATTGGCTTACAAGCTTGTCTACAACTCGGCCGCTTGAAAGATGAAAACCAGTAAGTATGTGTTTGTACATGAGAATAACAGCAGATCAGTGCTGTTGACTTTTCTCCTCCCCAAAATCAGTTTGATCCTCAGTCAAGGAGCTGCTAATTGAGTAAGGGGCAGTGGTTACATCTTAAAGTATTTGCAGAGTGACTCTGTATTTGGAGGGGGAATGGAGTAGGGAATCACGCTATAGTGATCCAAGGAAGTAAGAAGTAACAGCACTATTTGAATTTGTATATGGGAATCATGCTGAAAACCCAGCAACTCCCTGCTGGTAAACTCTCACAGCTGGGAAAGAACTGGGTTAGAAGCTTTCCCTAGATATATTAGTTTCTTACCTGAAGAATTGTGTGCTTTTTATCTCCCCCCCGCCCCCCGCCACAACCTTAAGTCTCAAAATTATTCCATTATTTTACTAAACCTGCTGCATTGACTCTTTACTGCAACTGACACAAACTCTAGGCCAAACTAGATTTGATGCTAAACATGTCACTATCATGTTAATGCTTTAAAGCAAATTAATATTGGAGGGGTTGGTTTGCCAAGATTTCAGTCAGTAGGAAGTTGAAGTCTAACTGTTTCTCTTCTGTTCCTATCCCAATGAATATTGCCGCACTGCACCAGGTAGTAGCCCCCATCGTTCCCCATGAGAACTTCACTGCCAAAACTAGGAGAAGTGGGGCCAGATTTTTGTCTGAAACGCAGCAAGGGATGCAAGGATTAGTGCTCTAGTCCCTGTGTTTTCTTACCTGGCTGCCTGTTTTATTTATTTTTTAAAACTTTGATATCTAGAAATGTATTTTGCATCGCTTCTTATTGGGCTGCCTCTCCTTGCATTTAAATGTAAATGCAAAAGTTTTGCTCCATTCTAGTGTCTGTTTTGTGTCCCTAGGGCTACTCCTGAGATGATCTCCATGCTGAAGCGGAATTCCTGTGGGAAAGCGCTGGAGATTGCCCGGCAAGCTCGTGACATGCTGGGCGGCAACGGAATCGCAGATGAGTACCATGTCATCAGGCACGTCATGAACCTTGAAGCTGTCAACACCTATGAAGGTAAAATGGTGTCCTATTTGCTCCTAGCAAGCTTATTAATGGGAAAATACAACTCTGTGTTGTGGTCACTTCCAGTGAGGATCATGAAATGAATATCAAGGGCTGGGGGGGGGGGAGCTACCAATTTATCATCTGAATTCAGCAATTCCTTTTGCGGGATAAATGCTTTGAAGTATTAAATACTCATGGCATCTTTGAGCTAACTGAAAGAAGGAAGTTGGCAGCCTGAGCCTTCATGGACTAATCTTTGAATTCTAAATACTCATGGATAGCTGAAGCTATCCAGATCATATCGCCACATGATCATCCACTCCATATACATTGTGGATCTAAACGAATCATTGGCTATGGGTTTGTCCTGACAGTACTCCAGTGGTGTGGGAATGTCTACTGGAGACACTCTTTTGGGTGCCACTAGAGCAGGAGTTAGGAAATTATGACCTGTGGGGTGCAGCTGCTAAAGCTTCGCCTCCCCAAGCCTCAATTTGGTTAATTTTGTTTTTTACCAAAATCAGTCCAAAATGATTTGTTTCCACACTTCTCAAACTCTCTCCAAAAAAACTCCTATACCCTCTCAAAAAATCCACACTCCAAAATGGTCAAAAATTGGCTGGAAACAAAACTGGAAGTGGGGGGATGACTCCCTGTAGTTGCCTGCTCCTGCACTAGAGTCATGTCAGATACCACAGAGGACATAGTAGTAGTTCATGACTGAGCTCTTCTCTGTATTAGTTTTATTGTTTAGAGCTGAAAATTGGCAATGTGGAAAGGCGCCACATTGTGGACTTCCATCTTCTTGATATGGCATGGCCATAGCATGACTGGAAAGAAACAATAACACCTCCCACTTTTCAGAACGGAGCATTGGATTGAACATGTAGACAGGCAAAAAAGTGGTATTGCTCAATGTTGTGTTTCCTGGAGCTGCTTTCTGTTAGTATGCAGAGGTCTAGACCTTGAATGGCATTTGGCACCAAAATCTGCTGAAACAATTAGTAGTTCTCAGGGTTCAGTCCAGACCCACTAATATTAATGGGTGACCTGACATTGACTAAGTGCAGGGGTGGCTATCCATTCTGGGTTCAGCTCCTGCCCCATTTTCATCCCCATCCCCCATTTTTCCTGCCCATTTTCTTTGCCTAATTTTATGAAAGTCTCTTCCAGTTTTGTAAATGTTCTGTTTGAATATAAGTGAGGTGGAGTGGTGGGCAAATAGCACTTGAATGGAAACCCCGAGAGACTTCTGGAGACATGCTGCTTTATTTTTGGCCATTTTTCTTCTAGGTGATGGGGAGTGATTTAATACGTATTTATCTGTGTATTATGAAGCACATTTAGGTCTAACTACTTCCCCATTGGTTTTTGTCCTCAGGAACCCACGACATCCATGCTCTCATTTTAGGCCGAGCTATAACTGGTCTTCAGGCTTTCACTGTTGGCAAATGAAAACATTTCCCCAAGATTCAGCTTTGTTGCTCCAGTGTGGGAACATCAGTGGACACTGTTGGACATGTCACAGTGGCTTCATAAGTGGAACATGACTGCTGCCGACCAAGTTCTGATCAAATATATTTCTTTACCTCAGCTCAAATACTTGTAGTTAATTTGAAACAATACCAAAATCAGGTGTTTAAGAAATTTTTATGAGCTAGAGAGAGAGAAAGCATTGAAATGCTGCAGTATGGCAAAAGAGCACACTGTCATGCCACTTGACTGTCCTTGCATTAGGTGACAGGTGAGCTGGGGCTGGGGAGCAAAGCAGACAATGGTGGAGGACAATGCAAAGCTCAGAAATTGCCAAATGTCTGTGAGGCAATCAGGTAGGTTGTATGACTGGTTACATTTAATGCTTTATGGTAAAATTTTATTAAAAAATCTTCTGCTACTACAGGAAGCAACCAGAACAAAAGCCTTGTGTTTTGTCTGATTCATATGTGTGCATATAATTAACAGTTAGCATTTGTTTGATTTTTTTTAAAAGTGAAACGCCAGGGCTGGGTAAGTGGTTAACTGTTGTCTTGCAACACCATAAAGTGTTGTGGATGGAAATCAGAATTTACAGCCCATCCTGCCATGTAGCCTTCAGCAAACTGCTGCACTTCAGTGCCTTTGGTGCCCTTGTTAGTTTAAAAAAAAAAGGACTGTGCACCTTATTTGACCTACTGAGTAGGTATTTTTGAGGTATTACTGTCTCCTCTAAGCTCCTTTGAATGTATGTTCTCTTCTGTTTTCTAAAAGTATGAATTGAACATAATAAATTTTCCACAGTAGACACATATCTGTGTGACCAGGTGAAGACCAGGCCTACTAACATGATTGGTTCAGAATATGATCCACTAACTTTGTGATCCAAAGGGGAAATGTGACTAAGGGGAAATGTTGTGACCTACATAGCAAAGATTTTGTCCCAGAAACATAATCTCCACTATGTTTCTGGTCTCTCTTTCTCCTAAGTGTTTCCACAGTTCACTTGAACTGGCACAATGCTTACTCAGAGCTCCATGCTCATTGGTCCAACTTGAAAGGAGTATTGACCGGAATTACCACCGGTCTTATAAGTAGAGTAGCAATAGTTTAAAGATGGCCTCAATTCATTTTTTTTAAAAAAATCAGGAAGTGCATTGTTTTCCTTTTAGGATAACAGGTGTGTATTCTTCTCCATAAAGGTGACATCGAAACACTATCTTAGTGAAGAAGGAGCTGCTTTTCTGTGACCTCTTCCCATACAGTTCAGGTGCCATTAAAATGACTTCAGTCTTTTGGGCAGGTGTCAGACATGGGGATACAAAACACAAAACCACCAGCCCATTGGAAGGGGATTTTTTTCAGTGACTGCCCATGTGCTGAGTCATGTGAAATATTCACAGCACTATAGCACCACTTGCAGTTTTTGGGTGTTATGCATCTGTTGGTGTGGCTGTGAACCCAGAAAATGGGTGGCGGAGATGTGGTGGCAGAGTTTAGTACCTGGGCTCCAGAGCCACACTGCAGTGAGTGTATGTGCCTTGGAAGCAGATGTAAAATGCTTAAATAAATTTTATCAAGAAGGTTTCAGGACAGTCACAACAGGCTGATAACAACAAGCAGCATGATTTATCAGACCATTTGCTATACTGCTAAATGCAACTTTCCGTGTACCTAAGCATTTATGTATATTAGTGGTTGCTGCTATTACAGCATAGTTGCTACAGCATAGTTATATAACAATAGTTTATGTTCCCAGTTCTGCTTTGGATTGTAAAGCACCATCTAAGCTCTGCTCATCTTGTTGGCTGGCCATTAAAGTGTATGCTGTTATCTGGTATGTATGTGGAACCAGTTGTTTTGGATAGAGCTGTGATTATTGATGAAATTAGTTAACAAGCTCACTGTCCAACAATGATTCTTGATAATAGCAACGACACTTCCAAGACCTTGAAGATTAATAGGAATCTATTGTGAATGGAAATTCAATTAGCATCCCCATTCACAAGCATTTAACTGCTGAAATAAAGCTTCAAGCATTTTACTTGAAGTTTCCTGTAAAGTGTCCTATGGAAGTTCTCTGAATACTTGAATGCTTGCCAGATCACAGTTTATTAGCATTTTATACAATATTTGATTTATATGAATTAAACATTTGGTACAAGAGAGCTTGTATCTATTAGTTTGTTGGCTGCGAATATCAGTGAATGCCAAACTTACAAGTTTAAGATGTTGAAGTAACTGAAAGTACAGTACTGTAATTGAAATTCTATACTGAAAATTAGAAGTATTTACTAAATTTCAAATAGTTCTGAATATTTATTTACATTCTAAATAACACATGTTACAGGTTGTATGAGTTAGCACTGGATATGTATTTTAAAAGCTGTGTCTTTTATTTGCTGTGGCACACAGATTTAAGGGTTTTCTGTCCCACATTTAGTTTCTTCTTCTTCTTTCTTCCTTTTTCTGTATGTATAATCATTGTTCAGCCTGACAACACAGATCTTTATACAACATCTCCACAGTGTGACAGACTTGTCTGAGCTCAGTTTCAATCTGCCTGATCCTCTCCATAATATCAGAAAACTCTTGGAGTTTATCCTGAATGAGCTTGCTATTATGATCATAAACAGAAAACACCCTTTCTTCCAGCTTTTCTGCCAAGCTTGAAACCTTTTCAGAAGAAAAAGAAATAGTACCAGGAGTTAAAGTTAACTAGAGATTTCTAAGAATTCCTCCATAATTGGCTTGACCGAAGATAGAGACCTCAACCACTTTTACTTCCTAACACTTGCAAATATGTCCACATATGACCATCTAAGGATTTAGTGATGCTTATTTTGAGAAGACATCACTAAATGTCATGAGACAATGTGACTCATTAAAAAAGACAACGATGTTTGGTAAACTGGAAGTTGTGGCCCTGAGTTTGTATGATCTGAGCTCAAGGACTGGCTCTTGGAGGTATCTCATTCATGGAGTTGTCATAACTCAAGGTCCACTTGAAGGCAAATAACAGCAGCACTTTGAGTAAAATCATAGAATCATAGAATCGTAGAGTTGGAAGAGACCATAAGGGCCATCTAGTCCAACCCCCTGCCATGCAGGAAATCCAAATCAAAGCAGATGGACATCCAGCCTCTGTTTAAAGACCTCCAAGGAAGGAGACTCTATCACCCTCCGAGGGAGTAGTTATAATCACACATCAGTGGAATGCCAAACTATTTAAGAAAATTGTAGTTTCTAAGTTTAAAGTGCAGAAGCATTTGCTAACACTGAGCATGTTGCATTTCCATTTAATGCTCTTATGCTGAAGTGCTGCTGTCTGGATATAGGATACTGGCTAGCTTATCCTGGGGTCTGCAAAGGACAGTTTTGCTGCATCATAGTCAGAACTCTACCAAGTGAGCAACCAAGTCAGAAATGAAGGCAAAATGTTAGAACTCAGGTGCCTATAAAATCCTTTGAAACAGTGCAAGCTTAATATTTGTGGTGTGAGCACCTTCTGCTGTGTAACTTTTAGGTGTTACCAGGCAAAAAGAATGCAAATTGAGCAGTGAGTTGAAAGGGAAAGCAATAACATAAATGCTGTAATGACAACATTTGAACATTCCTTCACATAAAAGGAGTCAAATTACATCCAAAAAACACTGGACAAAAAGAAGGAAATTTTCAGTGTGGGAATGGGAAAGCTGGGAACATATCTGGATTTTGGGGAGAAAGATGTTATATGAGGATAGAATAATGCTGGTGGTTAATATTTTCAAGGACACAAGAATTAATAATTTGGGGACATTGGTTAAATGCAGCAGGACAGTTGGCAACATGGGAATGGGGAGCAAATACAATAATTTACAAGACTTTAATGGTTCTTCCCTGTTTCTCAAAATTCCTGATTTTGCATTATAAACAAATTTAAATTTACCTTCATCAATAGACTTTCTCTGAAATTATTCATGAACTCATGATCTTTCTTCCGGTTCTCATTAATCTTATCAATCAGTTGCTGAGCTCTTTGTTCCATATTTTCAGTAGTTGAATCTAGGGCCATAAAAAAGCTTGAAGATTTGCTGTCTGACCCTCCGCCTGTGAGTGAACTAGAAAGAGAGATGTTTGAAGATTCTTTCCTATGTTTGAAAAAAAAAATGTAAAAATAACATTTGAGGTCATTTTTTAAGTGGAAATGTGATCAAAAGTAGCATATCTACTTGATTATTTCCTAATGTAAAGGCGGCTTTTAAAATCCTAATATTTCTGTCTCAACAAATTAAGTCACTTCCTAGTTTGTTGCAAGTGTCATGAAATACGTGAATATGATCTGTGAGCACTTGGCTAAGAACCCAAGATATAATTTCTTGCATTTCACCAGCTCTACTTTGTGTCTAGGATGGTAATTGAAATGCTCTCATGAGAAAATCTCTCAACCAAAGGAATGCATTTATAAGGAATTATGCAGCATAGAATCCAGTCTTATCTCTGCCACAATACAGGCACTGGATTCTGTGAATGTAGTCAACCTGAAACCAACCCACATCCTAGTTCTTAATTAGAAAATTTCAAAAGTAATGGCCATCTTATTTGCCATTGCATCACACAAGTGTACTGGAGATGTCAGTCTTGCCCATCTCTGCATAGTTCTGGCTGGAGTGAAGGTTATCAACTGGGCTCTCTTTCGCTGTCACCATAAACTGTACTTGTGTTAGTTTTGTGGCTTTTCCAGTTTATTTTAGCAAAAGAAAAAAGAAAAGAGGTTGGGGTAAAACACTTTGAATTTTTCACATTCAATGCAGCATTCTTGCTGCATTTAACTGTATTAACTTATCTTGGTAATAATTGTAAAGTAGGTTTAGATTCAAATTTTGTGAACTGTAGATTGCCAGGCAAAATAGCACAAGCCTACTTTTGGAGGTAAAGAAAATCTGACATTGGAAGTAAAGGCAAGATTTCTTTAATGTTCATTACATTCTGAACAGAGACCAGTTTTAGAATACTCTGTTATAGTAACAAGCAAGGAAGATGATTGATGGACTGCAGTAAATAACAGAATGATGTTTCAAATGTGTCATTCTTCACCCATTTTTGCTTTTTCTCATTAATTCCCAACTACTTAAAAGCTATTTGCCAGTTAGAATTAAAGTTTCAAATTAATTTCCTTCCAGCTTCATGATCAGAAGTATTTTAATAAAAGTTTTATATACTACGTCTATGTATGTTTACTTGGATGTAAGCCCCACTATTGAGTATGAGAGGAAAGAGAAGGCACCAGTCACGCTCATAACAGACTCACTCCCAAATATTTGGTGCACAAACTACCTACTAAATGATGCAAGGGACTGCCTGTTCTGTGAGTGTCACAGGTGCCTGCTGTTCCTATATTCAGCTCTCATGTGACCCAGCCAGTCTTGTGCTGGCATGATAAACAAATGGATTGCCCCATATTACTATTGGGTAAAATTTAGCAACCCTACTTTTGTCACAGCTACCGTTCATTGGGGTACACATGATGAACCAGATGCTGCACCCTGAACCAAGTTCCTCCATTGGATTCTGGCCAAATGCACTCCTTGGGACCACACCACTGTTGAGTGACCTTTAAATATTATCTCTTTCTTGTTGTGAAAATACTGACGTTTCAGAGGTCATGGAACAAAATCACCCAACTCTAAATGAACAACATGAAGTCAAAGGCTTTCATGGCCGGCCTCCATAGTTTTTTGTGGGTTTTTCAGGGTATGTGGCCATGTTCTATAAGAGTTTATTCCTGACGTTTCGCCAGCATCTGTGGCTGGCATCTTCAGAGAAATGTCAGGAATAAACTCTTATAGAACATGGCCACATAGCCTGAAAAACCCACAAAAATCTAAAAAAACAGTTTCTCATGTATTCCAGGACAGAATGTCCATATATTTTACAGCATAAATACAGCATAAATTGACACTGCATAGCTTGACTGTAACTATTGAAAAGTATATGAATGTTATTGTTAAAGGCCTGCTTGATTAACTAGCAAATGCCTATTTATTGGGTTATATATTCCTTAAGCATATAACATTCATACTGTATATAAATTTAATGTCCTAGGAAGATACCACTCCTTGCTACTCTTCCAGAAATTTTACCTCCTACATGATCATACTAATAAGTTCTCTTTACTTTTATGAATGGTTCCACCACTCAATCTCAGATTTATTTCAACACATTACCATATATACTTGACTATAATTCAACCTCATGTATAAATCGAGGGCAAGTTTTGGGGCAAAAATTATGGATCTTGGTATGAGCTATGGATGTGGAGGGTAAAACTTAAGGGTATGTAACAAAGGATCTAAAGGATAAAGCAAAGGAAAACAGTGCGAAGGAATGTAGAAAATTCCAGCAGACACAATTGTTTGTGTTCACACTAAAAGCTGGATGGATGAGAAAATAGAAGTGGATCAGTGTTTCCAAGGCAGATGTCACTCTTGCCTTTCACCAGCAGATGGTTCCCTTTTTAAAATATGAGTTAAAGTACAGCACTTATATTGACCCATGGATAAGTTGACCCTGTTTTTTGGGGTCAATTTTTAGACTAAAATTTCTAGACTTATGCATGAGTATACACAGTAGTTAAATATTCAGAATTCAAAAGTACTTTAATTTTATGTTGATTAAAAAAAACCACGAATCTTACCTTAATGGATCAGCAGTTAATTCATTTCTTTGTATATTAGTGAAAAATGGGCTATTTGGTTTATCTTGTTCATCCTGCTCAGGTGCTTGGAGCTGAAATTCCTTAGACATAGCCGCCTTTACAAGTGAGAGAGAGGGAGAAATTTCAGGACATGATAATACAACGCAATCCTTTTTTAAATCTCTATTACTTTCCTGTTTGAATCACTGTTACATGCAAAATATAGGAATAATGCCAGTAAAATGTGGACAGCATAACCCAGTTACGGACAGTAGAAAGATCTTGTAGCACCTTTGAGACTAACTGAAAGAAAGAAATTGGGAGCCTGAGCTTTCGTAGACATCAGTCTATTTCCTAAAACTGGTTACAATATGAGTTAAAACACAGTGGCCACACTTTAAAAGTTTTAGAAGTGTGTATATTGAATTTAAAGAACATAAGGAAATAAACTGAAAGGAAATAAAGTTACTCCATAACAATGTAGGGAAAAACACACTCAAAGTAGAATCCTTGAAAGTTTGTAGAGCAAAGATGACAAAATAATAATCACAATTCACAATAAAGCATATAACAAACACAGCTATATCTTATGGCTACAGTCATAGTTCTGAGCACATGCTCAGAACAGCTGTTGTTAATCTACTAATCCAGTATATTGTGGAATGTGAAAAAAAATATTAAAATCCTGAATCAGGTACACATCACTGAACTAATTGGTTTTCTACGGTTAAAACAGAACATCCTAATCTAGTTCCACACAAAATCCCAAACTAGTATTCAGTTTTGTAGTTAAAACTGCAATAATGTTTTAAAGAACATCCTGATGGTTCAGTACTGTTTTAAAGTGTATAAAGTGCTTTTATCTTAAATTGTATTCCATTTTTAAACAAATGATCTGTTTCAATATTGTAATACAGTACTTTAATTCCATTTTAATCATCACTTTTGAAAGTTTTTAACTAAACTATGCTTTTAGACTGTAGGCCTCTTTTAATCTCAATTTTGGGGGGAAATTGGGATACAAATAAAATAAACAAACAAATAAATAATAACTAACTATAATAAGTTGGTATAATAGTATAATAAACTGTTATATTCAGTATACTAATTTGTGTTTTTCTCTTCCTCCTTCCATTTTCACTAAGCTTATTGTACAGCAAATATTTTTATTTTTAAAAGGGACTAACACTGAGGACTTGTACAACCCCCAGGGTGACCAGAGGTCCTCCTTTTCCAGGACATGTCCTCCATTTTGTGATACTTTGCCGTCCTTGGCAGTTAGGAAGACATCTGGTCAATCTGGGTGCTCCTTTTCCAGGACATGACCTACATGTCATCCTTCTGTCCAGGAGGAATTCCATAATGCCCTCCATTTTTATCATGACTAAGAATTGAATTTATATGAGCGTTTTGAGCTTTTATTGGGCATTGCCCTACGTTTTTATTGACTGTCCTCCATTTTGCAGTACTTTGTCCTCCTTGGTGGTTAGTTAAGAGGACATCTCATCAGCCTGGGTCACAGTGACCAGAGAGGTCCTCCTTTCCCAGGACATGGCCTACATCTCATCCTTCTGTCCAGGAGGAATTCCAAAATGTCCTCCATTTTGAGCATGACTAAGAAGCATGGATTTCTATGAGTGTTTTTTCTTTAGCTTTTCCTACATTTCCCCTCAAATGTCCTCCATTTCGTTTGTGGTTAGGAGGACACCTGGTCACCTTGTATGAGTGTTTTATATGGTCGTGTGTCCTACACTTTTCTTAAATGGCCTACATTTTGTGGTGCCTTGTCCGCCTTGGCAGTTAGGACAACTGTTCACCCTGGCAATACAGGGCATATACCAAGATGTTTTGCCATATCAAATGAAAATAATTATGTTCCCTGCCTTCTGCATTCCCTAGAATGTATATGGAAGAGGGCCGGAAGCGGTATCTGAGCTTATAATTGTGCAGAACCATGAAACAAAACAAGGTTTTAGTCTCCCTCACACCTCTCACCCTCCCCTCTTCTAAACCAAATTATTTGTCTCTGAGGTAAACTTCCTACCCTCATAGCAACCCTGTGAGGGGGAAAATAAATTACATTCCTAACAGCCAATCAGCAGCTCAGCTGCATCCCCAACTGCCAATCAAGTGAGACTTTGGCAGTGAGGGGGTGGGGCCTATTTGGCAATCCATCGAGATGGGCCTGGCCTGGTTCACAATGGGGCCTTGTCTTGTTGTCAAGGCCTTAGCAAGTTAGCAACTCATGGCAAACCTAAGGAGAACCTGTTATACTGTAAGGTTTCCTTGGCAAAGTTTGTTCAAAGAAAAGGCCATCCTCTGAGGCTGAGAGAGTGTGACTTGGCCAAGGTCACCCAGTGGGTTGACATGGATTCGAACCCTGGCCTCCAAAGTCATATAGTCCAACACTCAAACCACTACACTCAGTAAAAACACTGTGACTGAATTGTAGGAAGAGCTACTGCCTATTGGTTGATCATAGTACATTGCTATCCTCTGAGGCCGAGAGAGTGTGACTTGCCTAAAGTCACCCCGTGGGTTTACATGGCCGAGCCGGGATTCCAACCCTGGCCTCCAAAGTTGTAGTCCAACATTCAAACCACAACACTTATTAAAAAGACCGTGGTTGTGAATTGTAGGATCTGCTACTGTCTAAATTTATCATACAGTAAATATTTTGATTTTAAAAAGTGACAAAACACTGAGGACTTGTACAGCACCCAGGGTGACCAGAGGTCCTCATCCTCATTTTCCAGGACATGTCCTCCATTTCAGCCTCCTATCCAGGAGGAATTCGAAAGTGTCCTCCATTCTGTACATCACTAAGAAGCATGAGTGTTTTGAGTCTTTGTCGGGTACTGCCCTACATTTTCCTTCAATGTCCTCCATTTTGCAAGTGCCTTCTCCTCCTTAGGACATCCAGGAGGAATTTCAAAATGTCCTCCATTTGGAGCATGGTTTTATTGTTGTTGTGCACCTTCAAGTCCTTTGCTCAGTGCAACATGAAGCACTGGATACCACCATGTAGATATTAGCTATACCCCAAAGGTGTTTTGTTTGGTACATACAAATCTTCTTTTAAAAAAACACATTATTATATTCTGTTTGATAGTAAAAAGATTTTTGTCTGTATAGGAGTGGATGGGAGATAGAGAGAGAGTTGAAATGTGGATTATTTGTTTATGCAGTCCACAGACCATCACAGTATATATAATTCAGTTATTTATCTTCATTAATATCTGTTGTTTTTCAAAGACTGATTAGTGTTCAAAAAATAAAATAAAATAATAGGGTTTGCTGGGAGCCATGTTTCAAAAGAAGACAGAAGACAGAAACAAAGGCCTGTTACAGACTGCCGAAATAAAGCTGCTTTGGGTCTCTTTGGAGGTATGCTGTTTAAATGATGCATGCACCTAAGAATCCAGAAGGTGCACCAAAGCTGCACTCTGGTGCTTAGGAATGGAGTGTGGCTTTGGCGCGACCTCCGGACTCTTAGGACCCATGCATCATTTAAATAGCATACCTCCAAAGAGACCCAAAGCAGCTTTATTTTGGCAGTCTGTAACAAGCCAAAGCAACTTCTTTCAAAATCCCATTCAGCTATTCTCAAGAAGGAGCAAAAAAGTGGAGTTTGGAAAAAAAATATCTGTCTTGATTCCACATCCAGTAATAAGAAAACATTTCTATAGAAAAATATCTATCTTGATTCCACAATCAGTAAGGATTTGTGATTTGTCCTGGATTTGGGTGATACCAGATAAAAGATCTGCCAGCCAATGTATTTTTACTATCATAATCCATGTGCAGACAGGACCAAAATAGACTCTTCAACTTAAAAAACGGCACACAGCTCCCTGTTGCCTTGGCTAATGGGATTAGTAAACTAAAACCATGGAGGGAAGAAGAAGACACTTTATTGTGAGCCAAGAACATTATTTTGAAACTGATCTAAAAAGAAATGTAGCCGGTTGCGAAAGTAAGCTGGGCGGGAACAGAGTGGCCCTGCAGAGGAGGAGACTGAACTGCCTAAGTTAAAAAACACTTTTAATATGAGGATAAATACTGTACAGTGTGTGTGATTCAAACTCATCTTAAGGCCAGGAAGTTCAAATACAATTGGTCCTCTGCATTCAAGAATATTCATACTAATAGTGCATGAACATTGCAACACCATTGTGTTTGAAGTGGAAGGGCAAGCCAATCTAAGGTGAAGCAGAGTGAAGCTCCTGACTCAGGTACTGTATTTGGTTTAGGTTGTCATGAAAGGGCAGTGTGATTTAATGGTTTACTGTTGTATTTTACAACCAAACAGGAACAGAGGAACATGTAGGATTTTCTTCAAGCACCCAAACAACTTGGCTACTATGCAGGAGAGGGAGTGTAATTTACTGTCTCAACAATGGACCTTATCACACGTGGGGGGGTTTGCAGCTCAGATCCGCAGTCACTCCTGCGTGATGTTTTTTCACACCAGATCCAGAGTCACTCCTGTCTAGCAATGCAAATTCACGTTAAAACATGATGTTTTACCACGCCTGGTTGCCTTTCCGTTGCCCTTCCGAACTGAGGGGGAAGCGAAGTCAGTTCTATTCCAAGCAAGTCACGTGATGCGGATTCAAGCAAAGCGGAGTGAGTGCACATTGTATTACCACACCGGAGGGTTCAACTATTCAAATCGGCACCCTTGCACATGCTCAGTGGGGCTCTGGATGCTGTCCTCCTTCCCTGCTCCCTCCTTAGCTGTCATCCTTCATGGGGTGAAGAAGCAGTGAGGGGATGATGGGATAGGTTGCTGGGGGTCGCTGGGGCCAGGATTGGGATGCAGGAGAAGGCAGAGGATGATGGGATAGCTTGCTGAGGTTCGCTGGGGCCAGGATTGGGATGCAGGAGAAGGCAGGGGATGATGAGATAGCTCGCTGGGAGTCCCTGGGGCCATGATCGGGATACAGAAGAAGGCAGGGGATGATGGGATAGGTCACTGGGGGTCCCTGGGGCCATGATCGGGATGCAGGAGAAGGCAGGGGATGATGGGATAGCTTGCTGGGGTCCCTGGGGCCAGGATCGGGATGCAGGAGAAGGCAGGGGGTGATGGGATAGCTTGCTGGGGTCCCTGGGGCCAGGATTGGGATGCAGGAGAAGGCAGAGGATGATGGGATAGCTTGCTGAGGTTCGCTGGGGCCAGGATCGGGATGCAGGAGAAGGCAGGGGATGATGGGAATGATGGGATGGGTTGCAGGGTGGCAGAGGGGGCGAGATGGCATGAAGGAGGAGGAAGGGAATGACGGAGCAGGACGCAGGGGGCCAAGGGGGGTGCCATCGGAGTGGTTTTCCACACCAGACCAATTCGCAGTGCAATCGAAGTGAGCCTGGAAGTGAATTCTGTGAAGTCACTTTTTTTCCGGTTTTACCAAAATGAGGGGTCACTTTGGAATCACTGCAGAAGGACCTCGCAAGGAGCTCCCATAGAAAAGAATGGCGTCTGATAACACATTCACATTCTGACGTGAATGCGCATTGTTGGAAGTGCAGTCACGTTGGAACTGAGCTGGAAAATCTCCCAAAAGCTCCGTGTGATATACTCCAATGTCTTTACCCAGTCCTAGACCCATTCCAGGAGTTTGTCACTAGAAATCCAGATGGACGTGGCACTTTGTGATAAATAAGTGGGTTTTGGGTTGCAGTTTGGGCACTTGGTCTGTAAAAGGCTCTCCATCACTGGGCTAGGCTATGGCACTGAAACAGCCTTCCTCTCACTGACTAATGTGGGTCTGTTGTTGTTGTTGTTGTTGTTTAACACCCTGGAATCAATCCTGACTCATGGCAACATTGTGGATGAGACATCTCCAGACTCCAGCCAGGACACTCTATTTCCCACTGCTTTTTTAGGCCCTGTAAATTTAAGCCCATGATCTCTTTAATAGAGTCTATCCATCTGGCATGTGGTCTTCCTTGCTTTCTACTACCCTCTTCCTAATACTATTGCCTTTTCTGATGAATTGTTCCTTCTCATGATGTGACCAAAGTACAACAACCTCAACTTGATCATCTTGGCTTCCAGGAAGATTTCAGACTTGATCTGTTCAAGGACCCAATTGTTTGTCTTTTTGGCCAACCACAGTATCCTCAGCATGCTTCTTGAGCACCACGTCTCAAATGAATTGATTTTCCTCTTATCCACTTTCCTCACTGTTCAGCTCTTGCATCTGTACATGTTGATGGGGAATACAATGACTTCTATGACTCTAACTTTCGTGCTCAGCTGTATATCGATTGTGAAATGAGTCTACACTGGGTGAAAGTCAGGGGGACTACTACCTTGTCAGTCTTTTTAGACCATTCAGCAGCATTTGATATCACCATTCCAATTTTAGAGCTTAGTTGTATATCTTTTTACTCCTTAGAATCTTTTCTAATTCTTTCATAGCTGCCCTTCCCATTCCTAGTCTTCTTATTTCTTGACTTCAGTCTCCTTTCTGATCAAGGTTTGATCCAAGGTATGGGAACTCTTTTACCTATTTGGATCATGGTGGGGAGTATTATGAATTGGACCATTCTAACTTGAATATTCAATTGTATATCTTTGCTCTTTAGGAACTTTTAAAGTTATTTCATAGCTGCCCTTCCCATTCCCAGGCTTCTTATTTCTTGACTTCAACCTCCCTTCTGATCAAGGTTTGATCCAAGGTATAGGAACTCTTTGTTGAGAGTGTGATGAGGAAGACAAGACCTTGGTCCTTTATGCCTTTAAGTGCTCAGGCGTATATATATCTTTGCACTTTAGGATTTTACCCATGGTGATTTCCTAATATTCTCTGAGAGCATCAGTTCCCCCTTTGGGATCCAAAAGGGCTCTAGTCACTCCAAGGGGAAACCCTTCAGTGACGTCAAGGGGGTGGGCGTGGCCTCTTGCCTAGGGTTCCCCCCACGTGTCCTTTGATCCCTTCCAGCAGAAGAGGAAGGAGGAGGCAGACGGTTGGGCTGCTGCTCGCCTTCCTTTGGCCAGCTTCAAGTCTCTTCTTTGGCTCTGGGCTGGCAGACCTTGCCAAGGGGAAGCAGATGCTCCTGCCCAAGGGACCAGGACAGAGCAGCCCAGCCCACCCAGGTCAGAAGGGAGCTCTTGGGGGGACCCTCGGTGGGTGAGTGGTTGACAGGAAGGGTTGATGGGGTGGTTGTTGTTGTTGTGTGCCTTCAAGTTGTTTCTGACCCTATCATGAAGTTTACTGGTCAGGTTTCTGCTAAGGGGGTTTGCCATGGCCCCCCTCTGAGGCTGAGAGAGTGTGACTTGCTCAAGGTCACTGTTGTTGTTGTTGATGATGATGATGTGTGCTTTCAGGTCGTTTCTGACCCCAAGGTGAACCTATCATGGGCTTTTCTTGGCAAGATTTGTTCAGAGGAGGTTTGCCACTAGCATCCCCTGAGGCTGAGAAAGTGTCATTTGTCTGAGGTCATTGTGGTTGTGTTGTTGTTGTGTGCCTTCAGTTCATTTCCCAGTCATAGTGACCCTAAGATGAACCTATCATGGGCTCTACTTGGCATGTTTCTTCAGAGGGGGGGGGTTACCTTTGCCATCCTCTGAGGCTGAGAGAGTGTCACATGCCTGCGGTCATTGTTGTTATTGTGTGCCTTCAGTTCGTTTCCAACTCATGGTGGCCCTAAGGTGAATCTGACATGGACTTTTCTTGGCTTTTTTTCAGAGGGGCTTTGCCATTGCCATTCTCTGAGGCTGAGAGAGTGTGACTTGCCCAAGGTCACCCAGTGGTTTCATGGCTTAGCTAGGATTTGAACCCTGGTCTCCTGAATTGTAACCCAACACTCAAGCCAGTATGCCACAAAATCCCTGGGTTTGGCTGTGGAGGGCAGAGTTTGGTGTGTAACAGGAACTAATGTCAAAACTGTCTCCCTAGGTGAGCTATATTATTATTATTATTATTATTATTATTATTATTAATTAATTAATTATTCCACCCTTTCCCCAAAACTGGGACTCAGGGCAGCTCACAGCATTAAAAAACAGTACTATCAATTTATATATTTCCAGGAGTTATATCCTGCCTTTCTTCCATAGTGGGATTCAAGGCAGGCTGCCATCATTTCAAAAGACAGAGCTAAAACACCGATTACAAAACTTAAAGAAAAAGTAGTTTTTTGTGGGTTTTTCGGGCTATATGGCCATGTTCTAGATTCCAGAACATAGCCACAGAGCCCAAAAAACCCAGAAAAAACTATGGATGCCGGCCATGAAAGCCTTCGACTTCACATTAAAGAAAAAGAATTAAATATGACTAAGATTAAAATGAACGTTAAAAACCGGTATGAACCATTAAACCATGAAGACAGCAGGTCACACCGCACAAATAAAATTCACCCAGCAAATGCCTGCCTAAATAAAAATGTTTACAGCTGTCACTTCTTTTAATGAAAAAAGTTCATTGGTAAGGACTATTGACAATTTAGGGTGAGCTCCTGGCACCCTTCCTGACTTGCATCCCAAGTTGTGCGTGTCTGCGTCTTTACTGCAGAGGTAAGCAGTGGGGAAAACAAACAAAAGGGCAGTTATTTTAAGCTTTATAAACCTTAATAAGTTCCTGTACTCAAAGGGCTTAGGGGCAAGTAACAGGATTCCACAAAGCCTTTGCTCTTTGCTCAGCAAACCCTCCCTGGAATAAACTGAGCAGGCTGAGAAGAGGTAGCTTCCCCACAAATGACTTTATTGTTTTAATTTGTGTACATTATGTTCCAAGTGTACATTGTGTTCCAAGGATCATTTCACTTTGGTGATTGAGATGGAGGAGCAAGAAAACCAGGAGCCGGTGGTATCGGACACTAAGAGACCCATCACAGACTTAGGAGAAGCTGCAGGGGAAGAACTGCAAGTCTTCCCAGTTTGGAAAATACTGTACAGTATGTGAAGTCTAAAAAAATAAATAAATCTGTGATTTCTCCATAAGCCATCCCTAACACACAAAACATGTACTGTGCTGTGTGCCTTCAAGTTGTTGCCAACTAATGGCGATCCTAAGACAAACTTACAGTAGGGTTTTCTTGGCAAGTTTCTTCAGAAAGAGTTTGCTATTATCTTCTGCCAAGGCTGAGAAAAAGTGGGTTTCCATGACTGAGTGGAATTTAAACCCTAGTGGGTTTCCATGACCAAACTGGAATTTGAACCTTGGCCTCCATAGTAAAACACTCAAACCCCTACACCACACTGGGCAAGTTTCTTCTAAGGGGATTTGACATGGCCGCCCTCTGAGGCTGAGATAGTGTGACTTGCCCAGGGTCATTGTTGTGGTTATGTTCCTTCAAGTTGTCTCTGACTTGTGCTAACCTTATCATAGGGCTTTCTTGGCAAGTTTCTTCAGAGCGGGTTTGCCATTGCCTTCCACTGAGGCTGCGACAGTATGACATGCCCAGGGTCACCCAGTGGGTTTTCATGGCCAAGTGGTGATTCAAACCCAACACTCAAACCACTACCCCACACTGGCTCCTATGCAAAACATACATTGTATTTATTCACACCCCAGCTTTCTCCCAATATGGGACCCAAAGCAGAAATGTCAAATCATAAAAACCTTTCAAAGATATAGCCGTGTTAGTCTGTAGAATCAGTATGTAGAGAGATTTTGTAGCACCTTTGAGACTCACTGAAAGGAAGAAGTTGGCAGCATGAGTTTTCGTAGACTTGAGTCTACTTCCTCAGATGCTTTTGGTGGAGTGGAAGCCTTTGTGATAGAGCTTTCTCTATAATTATTTATTATTATTATTTAAAATTATGCTGTTCTGTGGCCTAGAAAGCATGTCCAGTTGAAGATAACATTTTGGGACGTGAACATTCATTTTGACAAAGCTTGCCATGATCAGAGCCAGGTTATGAGGAAGTCTCATACCTTGCACAAATGAAGCTACAGGCAAGACTGGATGCAACATCTTGTACATCTAGCAGCAGCAGTGTTAGTGTTGTTGTTGTGTGCCTTCAAGTAGTTTCCGATTTATGGCGATCTTACATGTGGTTTTCTTGGCAAGATTTGGCCAGAGGAGGTTTGCCATTGCCTTCCCCTGAGGCTGAGAGAGTGTGACTTGCCCAAGGTCACCTGGGGTTCATGTCCAAACAGGGAATTGAACCTTGGTCTCCAAAGTTGCAGTCAACGCTCAAACCCCTATGCCATGCCAGCTTCACTGTGCCCTTGCACTCAAGCTTAATTTTGGATGAGGATCATACAGAGTCAGTCTTGGCATTTTATCGGGGCTCAGTCATAGGACATAACAGTCCTCACACTTTCAGGACTGGGAGAGGATAATTCCAATCAAAGGAGGAATTGTGTAAACTATACCAATATTTTAACAGTTTTTCTAGGGATTCAATGCTGCAGCTGATGGTATTTGAAACAACACATCTCTTTTGGCAGGCCTACCCAGTCAATTTCGAAACATGGCTTTTTAATTTGTATATTTTAAATGTGAGTTTAATGGTTTTATAGCAGCATATTTTAACTGTTGGTTTTATGTGTTTTCTTTTTAATTGTCTTTTGTCTTTTAATATGCTATACCCCACCTCGAACCATCAGGAGAGGCGGGAAATCAATAAAGTATAATTTATATTTTATGACTTTTAGATTGTATGCCATTGGCAGGTTATATGCTGTTTCGATGATGCTTGTAAAGTGCCATGCAAATTTATGGCACTACATAAACAACAACAACAATATTAGACAGGGTCTTATTTTGGAAAAGCTACTTTTGCATTACAATTTAAAGTATCCCCCATAAAAATTAGGGGGGAGGAGAGGGAAAAAATGAATTGTAGCAACATTTTAAAGACTTAAAAAAAAATTGACATTACCTTTTGTGGATATAAACCCACTTCTTCAGATGCCTATTGTAGTTCTGTGCCTTCAAGTCATTTCTGACATGACAACCCTAAGGGGAATCTATTCATGGGGTTTTCCTAGCAAGATTTCTTCAGAGGGGGTTTGCCATTGCCATCCTCTGAGGCTGAGAGAGTGTGACTTGGCCAAGGTTACCCAGTGGACTTCGATGGCTGAGCCAGGATTTGAACCCTGGTCTCCCAAGTGTCCTGATCCAACACTCAAACCACTATAGCACATTGGACATGCTAAAATATAAAGCATATATACATAGTTGTATGAATGGGATGGAATGTATTATTATTATAGTTTGTATTTATACCCCACTTTATGACTCTTACCTGCATTTTCAACAGACTTTGTACAGAGATGCAGGTCTTTGAGATCCATACAGTGGTCAGCTCTTGTTGATGTGAAAATGCAACAAATCTGTTTACCAAAAATCAGTTTTTTGGGTGAGAGGATTTGTTTTAGTACAGTAGCAAGGACTCTTGAATTAATATATGTATTGTACTATGAAGCCATTGTTTTTGTTCATACCTCTGTTAGTGGATTGGGATTTTTAAGTACAGCTGCGCCTCCAAGTCCACAGACTTGAAATGTGCGGACTTGGAAATCCGCGGAGGGGGCAACCGCTATTAACCTTAATGGGGCGTGTGCCCATGATGCCTCCCCCTGGCAAGGGGCTTGAATATGTGTGAGATTTCGAACTCGCGACGGGTCCAAAACAGGTCCCTCTCGAGTTCAAAGGGGCAACTGTATAGTTCAATCCATCTGTTTCACTTTCTAGTCTTACTTTTTAATTTCCTAGTCTAAGGACCACCACCTGTAAATCACTTACTGTTTGTCCAGGAAAGCTGAAATGTTCTGCAACTGTTTTTTTGTTGTTGCCATTTTTCAATGTGAGATTTGTGACTATTTATCTTCTTGGGAATGTCACATTCTCTCAGCCTCAGCGAATGGCAATGTCAACCCCCCTCTGAAGAAATTTGCCAAGAAAATCCCATGATAGGGTTGCTTTAGGGTCGTTATAAGTCGAAAACAACTTAAAGGCGTACAGCACCAACAACATCCTCTTGCATAGAGTCAGCTTGGCATACTGGTTTGAGTGTTCAATTACATCTCTGGAGACCAAGGTTTGATCCCCAGCTTGGCCATGAAACCCACTGGGTGAACTTGAGGTCTCACCCCCAGAGAAGGCAATGGCAAACCTCCTCTGAAAACTTGCCAAGAAGACCGCATGATAGGTTTGCCTTAGGTTGAAAATAACATGAAGGTACACATGACAACAACTATGAGACTATGCTATTTGTCCAACGTAGAGTGTAGTGGGACATTGCTGGCACACAATGGCATGTGTCACATTGGAGAAAGGACAACTAAATGTACTCCTGATGTGGGTGATGTTATTGGCTCCTGTAATATTGCATAAAAACCCACTGGGTGACCTTGGGCAAGTCACACTCTCTCAGTCTCAGGGCAAATGGCAAACCCACTCTCAAGAAATGTGCCAAGAAACCCCCATGGTAGGTTCGCCATAGGGTTGCCATAAGTCAGTATAGGTATGTCTGAGCTGGCATCTGGATTTGTAGCAGGGTTTTGTCCCTGTGTTACCATCCATGTTGTGTGTCTCGTATCTATTGAGATGTGAGGTCTCTGAAGGCCAGTAAAGGCCTACCTACCAAAGCTTGTGAGAAGATTTACACTGGTCCCTCCACATTCACTGGGGTTAGGAGTGAAGGAATCCTGTGAAAGTGGTAAAACTGCAAATAAAACTTTAACCTAAGAGAACACCTCCCGCAGAATCTCCAGGTCCTCCAGTTCAACTCTGTGGTCAACAACTGCCAGAAGTTGATCACAGAATCATCGCTGGAGGACCTACAAATGCCTAGACAAGTGTCTTCTCTAGGAACATCTAGGTTCTCCACCACAATTCTATGGTCAGCCTCTGGCAGAGTTGCGCTGGAGGATCTAGAGATTCCTAGAGAGAACATATTAATCAAAACCGCAAATAATCAAATCCACAAAAGTCAAAGCCGCAAATGTGGAGGGCCAACTGTATTATGCTCCACAATTGGTTGTAGCTCCTTGATAATGCATTTGAATGGTCTCAGCTGTAGACTGTAGGTGACAACTAGTACTGTTCTGGCATTTTGTCTTCTTGATCTATCCTGTAGTAGGTTGCTCCTGGGTACTACTCTTGTCCTGTGTTTCTTCACCTCTTTAGGTGAATATTGTAGCTTGAGAAATTCCTGTTGTAAATCTAAGAGTTGAGCCTCTGTCTTGTGGATCTGAGCAGATCCAGTTGTATCAGAGAGCTTAGCTCCGAACAGTAGATTTGGTAGTGTATTCTGGGTGGAAACTGTACAGGGTGGCCAGATATCCTAACCACAAAGGAGGACAACGCAGCTGCAAAATGTAGGACATTTGAGAAAAATGTAGGGCATGACCAAATAAAAGTTGGAAATACTAATATAAATATAAATTCATTCTACAGGGTTTATTTACAGCTATACTACATTTACTGTTTTTTTATTAAGTCTTCATTCATATTTTTCTGATGAACTTATTATCCCTTTCAACATTTGCATTGCCTCAAGCAACCCATTGCCTAACATGTTTGCTGTCCTCTTCCCCTCTGAGAAACAAACAAGCCCTGGGTTCTGGGTGCAAGTTTTACCGGCTGCTGCTCCTAGGAAAAAAGAACTTTAAAGAATCCATCCTCTTCTATTTGCAGCAAGGACATGCTGCCAAGTAGACAAATTTCTCAAAGGGGAACAGCAAATGTGGTGTTTATGTGCTTCTTAGTGATGCTCAAAATGGAGGACATTTTGGAATTCCTCCTGGACGGAATATTGAAATGTAGGACATGTCATGGAAAAGGAGGACATCTGGTCACCCTGAAACTGGAGCCATGTAAGATTGTGTAGTGATCGGTGGGTTTTCATAGAACATGGTGCTTACAACTCTATTGTGCAAAGTTACAGTGGTGTCAAAAAAGTGAATTTGTTGTGTGGATTGTTCCATCTCTGAAACTTCTCAAGTGACTGCTGTCCAGGTGCCCTGATTTTCTGAAAATGTCATCAAGAAGTCATAGGTAGAGGAGAGGTTTCTGGGTCCATGTTCTGAGAAATGCTGGCCAGCAGATTCTGACAGCTGAAGTCCAAAGAAGTAATCTTTCCAAGCTCTGCACTTGAAAAGCAAACAGAACTACCTGTTGTTTGATTCTACACAGACAACCATTAGGCTGTTGTCAAAAAAATTAGTTCTGTGGCAAAATGCATTTGAGAGAGTAGCCACTGATCCATGGAAGTTGATGCTTCAATATATTGGTTACTCTTTAAAGTTCCATTGGACTTCCTTTGGGCAACTGAATGCCTCAGGTGGACCTGGGTAAAATCCCTATGAGGATTAGGGGGGAAAACGTTCTCCTCCCTGCCTCAGTTTCCTCATCTTCAAAATGGAAATGCTGTTATCCTTTGCCTAGCTTGTGTGATCTTGTAACACTGCTTTTTATTCTGGCAAGATAATGGGCAATATATGTTATGCTATACATGTTCCGGAAAGTTGAAATGTTCTGCAACTGGGTTTTTTTGTATTGCCATTTTAAATGTCAGATTTGTGTCCGTTTATCCTCTTGGGCAAGTGACCCAACCCAACACTCAGAGGATTTCCAAAAATCTGAAAATTATGAAGAAATTTACTAAGAAAACTGTGATACGGTTGCTGTAAATTGGAAATGACTTGAAGGCATACAATAGCAAGAACATCCTCTTGTATAGAGCCAGCTTGGCACAGTAGTTTGAGCGTTGGACTACAACTCTGGAGACCGGGGTTTGAATCCTGACTCGGCCACTGTGTTGCCTTGGGCAAGTCACACTCTGGCAATGGCAAACCTCCTCTGAAGAAACCTGCAGGGAAAGCCTTAGGCTCACCATAAGTAAAAAAATAATACATTTTCCTTTATTTTTATAGTATGGTTGTACAGGTCTCGTTCATCAGGCTAGTGTGGAGATGGACCATTCAGCACTAAAACTCAGGTACCCTTCATAGCTTGGTGGATGAGGATTTTGAAAGACAGCTCTTCTTTGAACTTCACTGCTAGCCTCACCTACCCATGTACAAGGTAAAAACACAGTACTTAGAATAGCTTTTTAAAATCCAGTATGGTGGGGCAAGATTAATACTAACCTACTGCAGAGGTCATTGCTTGCCAAATTTTAACCACAGCTGCATAGAATTTGCCACATTATATATTATATTTGGACTGGTGTCTGAAAGTAGCAAATAGGTGTAAAATTGACTGGTGTGTCCTTGATGTTTATACAATAGAGGTGAGATAAGGCAGAGGTGGATGTCCCTGTGGTTTGAGCACTGGAGTAGTACGTACTCTATTGTTTCTATTTGGCCAGAGTCACAGGGGCATAGTCTGTCTGAGAAAGGGGATCTTCTTATATCGGCCTTCAAGAACAGTTGAAGAGAAGGCATGGCATTGTGCTCAAGTAAAGGCTCTTCGGTGTTTAGGCACTTCAGGTTTTGCTAAATATACCACAGGTGATGCCAGGTATCTGTTGCAGTCACTAACAATAAAAGTTGGGGTGCTAGCTAGGTCTAGCTGTCACTCTACAGGTATCACCGGTTGTTTGATGGTTGCTTAAGCTTTTTCATATCCCATGCTGAGCAAAAGATCAGGAGAGAGAACCAATGGAGAAATTTTAGTCATCACCATCTGTTTTTTCCAAGTAGACTGAAATTCATCAGTCAGGGTAAGTGGAGCAAGACCAGTGGGAAAGAAGAATAGTCTGAGCCAGTGACTTGAGTATAGTCACCCACTCTCTGGCCTCCATTTTCACAAAGCCTGACTCCAATCTCAGAATTGCGTTAGAGACACACTTTGGAGCTTGAAATGTTGATCTTAGACATCTGGATTGCATGAGTTCTAATAGTACAGAATTGGGGAGGGGTCCCACCTGGGATCCATAAAGCAGTTGTGCAAGTGATTTGGCTTCTAAGAGTTTGAGTACCACTGGAATATTATGGCCTCCTCTTGTCATAAAAAATTTGAAGATGGTTGTTAAGCTCCTCTGCATGCTACTGGCAGTATAGTCCCCATGCACTATCTATAATCCAGTTTTGGGTTTGGGGCCTTTTAGCAAATGCCATGATTTTAGTTTTTTTGGTAGTTAAGTTCTAGCTGATCCTTTTTGCAATAGTGTCTTAGGGATATTACAGACTGCCAAAATAAAGCTGCTTTGGGTCTCTCTGGAGGTATGCTGTTTAAATGATGCATGCATCCTAAGAATCCGGAAGCTGCACCAAAGCTGCACTCCAGTCCTTAGGAATGGAGTGTGGTTTTGGCGCGACCTCTGGACTCTTAGGACCCATGCATAATTTAAAAAGCATACCTCCAAAGAGACCCGAAGCAGCTTTATTTTGGCAGTCTGTAACAGGCCTTAGTGTTCTTAGTGCTCTTTTTAGACCAATGGGTGTTCTTGAAATTACTGCTGCATCATCTGTATAAAACAGAGCAGAGATATGCCTTCCCTCTAGTACTTCTTCTCCTGCACCCCCCGGGCATTTTCCTCACTCAGAGTTGTTTTAATTCTGAACCAGCCATATTGCACTATTAGTCAAAAATGGGATTTGGAAAGACTGTAGAACATTACAAATCAATGGCAGGAAGGCAACTGCTTTTATGCTCAGCCCATACTACAAATTAAGGCATGAAGGAATGTCTTTGGTTTTCATAAATGACACCAGGCTGTGGATCCTTGCAGTACCCTACCAACAAAAATGTCTTTTTGTGTTGCTTGTTTCAGACTTTCCCTATCCCTGCAGACTCCTGCCGATCAAGCAGCCAGGTTCCACACTTCCAGGACATGGACTTTGCCTCTCAAATGTGGCCAGTGAACATGAGCACTGCAAACCACACAGAGACTTTGGCACTACTGTCTCAGCACTCTCCTCCTTCTTCCAATGAGATCCCTCTTTATAGTGACTACAAACCACCTGTCTTTGACCTTCTTCCTATACCCAAGGCTGTGCTTTACATGCTCATGGCTGCTGCCGTAGTGGTGAGCGTAGCCTATGCTATTATTGGTCACTTGATCAAGGACCTGGCACATGACCTGGCAGGTAAGTCTGACAAGGGACAGACAATAAGCTATGCTGTCTGTCCTAATTGAGTCACAGAACAGATTGGGTGCCAAGGAAAGCTAACTGGTAACCTGTGAAACAGTGAATTTTAAGTACACTGCCCAATATATTTTTGATTATAGGAAAGGGGCAAGGTGCTAGGTAAGGCACCAAAGTCCAATCCATGAATAAAAGGTATTCAGTCCTATCTTTAGGTTTCTTTCAGCGAGCGTTACCCCCACACCCTTTTAAAGATAATTTCATAGTCATGTAAGGGCTAGAAACTTGCTTTTTAAAACAGCTGAAATGGTTAACATACTTGGGATTTTGTCCTGTGGTTATACTGACTCACAATAGGCATATGTATAGCGCCTTTAAATAGTTCACTCATGACATTTTCCAGTACAGCTCAACTGTCCTGTACTTGATACCTGGTTGTTTTGTGCACAGGATTTGTTTTGCAACTCTGTGAACTCTTTTAAAGACCAGTAACTCATTGCAGATCTCAGATACAACCAATTTAAACAGTGTTTTCAGATGTAAATAAAACTAGTGGAAGGTTATCCTAATACATTACCTTTTCCATTACTAAGAGGATCTTCAGTTTTACAAGACTTCTGAGAGATATGAAACTCTACACCCGACACAGAGGGACTCATGTATCATACTGCCCCCCCATCCTCACCACCATCATATTCATTTGTATTCCATCTTTCTTCTGATAACTGGACTCAAGGAAGCTAACAACATATTTAAAACAAAACAAATTCACAATTCATTTGCCCAACCAACCCAACCATCTTCATAATAATTAAATATAGAAAAGCCTATAATTAAATATATGAAAGCCTCTCCAACTCTCATGGAGAGAATGCAGCAGGAAGTGGCACTAACAGAGGAAGGCATCTACTTTGTAAAAAATCAGCAGCTGCATTTAATGTTAAATAAGAGGGAAGGTTGTAACTCTGACTACACTAGCCCTTTTCCCAGATGTACTTAGATTCCTCCTCTGATAATGCTGAAGTAATTTTTCCATAAAAGCAAGCATAACTTCAACATGATTTCCTGACTGCCAGATGTTTTTGGACAGCCAACTCCCAGTATTTCTCATCACTGGCTATGTCGATTAAAGCTGATCAGAATTGCAATCCTGCAACACTCCCCTGTTCTAGATGACACAATATATAGTTTATTAGCATATATTTTGCATGCACACACAGTCCCAGATTCAATCCTTGGAAGAATAGCTGCCACATACAATTGATACTACTAGGTCAAGAGAAGCGCTTTAGTAAAAGACAGCTTTGTAATACTCTTTCATTTCTTCTAGATTGCTTGCTGGGCCCACAGCCTGAGGAACCCGACAAGGAAGAGCCAGAGCCCCCACCCGTTTCAGGCTTCCAACCCTCCCTCCTGGCCAAGACTCGTACATGCACTTGCTCAACACACCATGCTGAAGAGGTGCATATAACTTTAGAGGAGGTGCCACAGACAACATAGTGGGCTGTAGAAAAGCAAACACAACAGCCTTGTAGCAAAGGGGCAATGGAGGAAAGCGTCAGGCTCGGGTTCTTGGCTTCCTGAGCTGAGTGGGAAGGAACAAGCACAACAGCCAAGCAGAAGGAGCCAGCCAAGCATGTAAAGGAGAAAGAGACTGTTCTGAGGAAGCTGCCCCATGTTCTCTTGTCCACCACTGCCTAGTTGCTTCCGCTCTGGGACTCTGCTTCTCACATGCTGTTAATTCAGCTTCCAGGAGTCTTTGTTTTAGTTTATAGCCAGAGGGCCCTGGTCCAAACAGCCCCAGCTTTCTTCTTGATGCTACAAAGAATGGAAGAAGAGTTCTTAAACATGTGCTCACTGACTAGGGCCCATGAACTAGCCTTCTGTCTTGGACCTAAATGGCTTTTATTGCCCAGGCCATGAGAAGGACTAAGCTCATTCTTAAGATATGGAGGCAAAGCCTAGGAACCAAGAATGAGCAGCCACCCAACTGCCAGAACATAGCTTCAACTGGAGAATTTTTACTCTGGTAGGTGGAACAACCAAGGCCTGGGGAATACAAGTGTGACTCCTATAGTCCTGCCATCTTAAAAGAAAGGATATTTTTGGTACAATTAAAAAAAATAATTTTAATGTCTTTCTTTGTTGCTGAACATTACAGACACTAGTTATCCTTTTTTCTTTGGCACTTGCGTGACTAACAGTCTGCTCTTTGTTGACATACTGGTCAAGCCCACCCCATCTCAGCTTGGCTACAGGTCCAGTTCATATCAATTCTGCCCTCTAGCCTAGACTTTACTGGGCCTCTGAAAACTGGTCACAAAGAAAGTGTTATAATCAAGAGAGTGGTGCCAAAATGTTTACTGATCCCTCTCCAAAATCTGTTTCCACTTGCTTAACCAGGAATGCATCCTTCAGTGCTGAAAGAGTAATAGATGTACCATTATGTCCCTGATATTTCTCTGGACTAAATTTTGAAATAACAAAAGTCTTCTTTAGGCCTTCTATTTAGGAAGGGAGGAGAGGTTATATACTAGTTTATAAAATGAAAATGTGGTAGTGAGGAAATGGCACACAGGTCTAGGTAAATGGTTTTCTCTATCACCACAGAGGGCAGGTGAGAGTGTCTCCTGCCCATCCATCTACTCACTCTGAAACTCAGGTGTTCAAGAAGAATGACAGAAGACAATGAAAGGTGCAGTGGTTTATCTATATATGTTACTCTTCCACAGAATATGGTAGCAAGTTGTCTAGTTACACTGCACAAGAATCAGGTAACTAAAGCAGCAACCAATCCTGCATGTGTTCTTGCACTGTTAACAGTAGACTGTAAGATGAGACACTTTAAATTCATACAGCTTGGGTTGCAATTAGAGAGACCATTCCTCCAAAAGGATGTAACTAGAAGGTCCACACAGTCTAAGCAGCTTTTCAGTTATTCCTCCACCCACTATCATCCAGAACTGTGAATGGTCCCATTGTTCCAGCAAGGAAGAGTGGTAATAAATAGGCCTAAAGATAGAGGAAGATATCTGGAACCTATGCATCCAAGCGGCAGAGTGGGCTGTCGTATACCATCTGCAGATTGACTCTGTGACCAACCAACTCGCGGATATTATTGATGCCATACTTGATCATGGTGGGCCTGGAAGAAAAGGAAAGGAGTTTCAGGAGGAATTTCTTGAAAATTATAACCCCCACAAAAAATGCCGGAGACAGTATGAAAATGTTAAAATCAAAAATACAGTGCACCCACGTCATACGCAGGCGTGCTTTACACAGCTTTCAGCATATGCTGAAAGCCACATGGGGAGAAGGGGCAGCGCATCCCATAGGAAATAACAGGGTGTGTGCTCATGGCACACGTGCACCATTGCGCCACCACGTGCACGAGCATAGATGGAATTTGCTTTACGCGGGGAAGTCCAGAACAGATCTCCCGCATAAAGTAAGGGTACACTGTATTCCCAGTAGTTGCATTCTAGACTACAGCAGAAATGCAGGAAAAAGAGCAGCTCCCTAGGAGCACACCTGTAGTTTAAGGTTCTCTGAGCAGCCTAACAGTGCGCCTCTCCTTCCATACCCACCCTCATTCTAGACCTGTAATAATGTTGCCATGGGTACACTCTTGCACACCATACATGCATAGCAATCTTGATGCTTCATCAGTTTGATCCAGGAGAATAACCTGCTGACTGTGTTCCAGGTCAGGAGGTGGGTGAGGACTAATCCTTCAGAGGTGAGGAGGGCACATGGCTTGGGTCATCTAGTCTCATGGCAGAGATTAGAGCTTCAGAGACAGAAGGTGCCAACTGCAGACTGAGGTTTATTAAGATTAGTAGCAACTCCTGCTTACTTAAGAGTCTTAGAAACCTGCAATGTGAGTTATGGATGTGTTTGGTCCCCACCACAGAGACATCCACCAGCCTTCTGGCAGGATGCAGTACAAAAGGGTAATATAAAAGTGGGCTAAAGGAGCTAGCCCATCTTCCCAGGACTCAAAGGTACTCACCGTTCCAGAGACAGTCCCCAAGCAATGACAGACACTCCATCAGGCAAGCCCATGGGCAGCAGCAGCTCTGGGCGGAAGACTCCTGAATTGCCCACTTCCACCCACTTCCTCAATCCTGCAAGATAATGAATGTTAGTTGTACCATTAAGGTAGGGAAGTGGGACAAAGCAAACAACTTAGCCAAAGATCTTGGGTGGTATCAGGACCATAGTCCTGAATAAGATCCAAGCTTATTGCACAAATTGAATCTGCACACATCTCTAAGACACAAGAAAAAGGACCTGTGGCGATCTGCACTAGGCCAAGAGGTGTAGACAGAGATGGGGAGGAGTATGTAAGGTATAATGAGAATATAGAGGAAAATGTCTCTAATCGCAGTGTTTCATAGCTAAAATCAAGAGACAAAAAACATGTTACAGTTTGGCCAGTCCCACAACTATCATGGAGAGCAGAAGGAGGGATAAAGTACAAGGCAAAAGGAGCACACTGATTCAATGTTCAAATGGCTGTACAAGCCAATTAAAACATTGCATTTTGAAGTACTGTATGGGAGACAAACAAGATATAAATAAATACTGAAATGGGTGCAAAATTTTCTCTATAGAGATATCTATGTACACACATACAAGGACACACAAGTATTTTTCTTATTGTGCCCCAATTCTAGTTTAAACATTGAAAGCACAATCAATGTGGAAAGGAGGGGGTGGCACATCTTTCATCCTCTTGGAGTCTCTTTATCCTCAAACAGAGGGGGCGGGAAACCTGACATTAATATCCTGTTGTCTTTAAAAATATTTTGAGAAGTCTTGTCTATAGAGGATTTTAAAAATAAGACTAATATATGAAAGAGATGTCAGGTATTAAGTTCGTGTAGATTCAGAGTCATGAGTCTTGTATTTAATAAGAGCTGAAATATTGCTCTGGAAAATTATGTGGCATGTCCTTCAAATATCAGGACACCTGGGGCCTTCAGAAAGAGGAATTCCTACAAATGGTGACAAGGCAGCACATCAGGGTATGCTGACAGTGGAAAAGGATCCTAATTTATATCGTATTATCAGGATGGCCAGTTTTTGCATGAGTCATAAGGGGATTATCAAAGGCTAAATTGGGGACAGTCGGAATTCCTTCTTTAGGCAATCAGTGCCCAGCTGCCTTCCTAGCTGAGGCCAAAAGCTAAAAAGTCCGATAGCTTAGAATCCAAATGGGGATCAGAGTTTTCAGATAGCTTGCTCTGTTTCCTGAAAAACATGACAGCCACTATTTGGCATGACTTGGCCTCTTTTAACCATCTTATCTAATAGCAAAGATCCCAACAGAAGGAGATAAGGGTAGGGAGAAACAGGCAACTTTGCAGTTTCTCAAACTGCATCCACCCAATTCCTAGTACTCACCCTGGTGATAGCTGAAAACCTCCATGCTGGGCTCTGTATAAGGATTGTATGCAGGCTTGAAGCGCAACTGAGTGATTCCTGCCAAAAAGATAACAGTTGGTTCCTGGAAACAGGCAACCCCCAAGGAGCCTTTCTCCTAGACTGCTGCCCATCCCTAGACCTGCCCTCTGACATCCACCTCCATTTCACCATTCAACAATTCTTACCCAACTTGGTGAAAAACTCCTTCAGGACACCCATCAGGTCCCCTAGGGTCAAGCCATAATCAGCCACTACCCCTTCGATCTGATGGAATTCCGCCAAGTGTGTGGCATCTAATGTCTCATTTCTGAAGACACGATCGATAGAGAAGTATTTCACAGGTGTGAATTTTTCCTGTCAAAGAAGGATTTGTCATTAACCTACTGCACTTTGTCTTGGTTCAGACATTTTAATCTCAGCAGATAGAGCACCCAGACTTAGGTGAACCCTGCCCTACCAGCTTTAGATGAGTCCCACAATTACCCTGCAGTAGGGGTAGACAATGCTGGCTTCACACTGGGTGTGCTATAAGCATAAATCTCATAAGGGCACATTTGCCAACTCCTGCATTTACAGTGAAGCCATTCCTTCATTTTTTTTCATAATTCACATATCCAAGACAGTGCAAAGTAGGAAAAAGTATTATTGAGTAGCTACCTGCTGTGCTAACTGATAGAGCATGCGGGCACTGACAGCAGTTGTGTGCGTCCTAAGGAGGTTCTTCCGAGCCTCCTCCAGTTTCCAGTCATATTTGTACCTGGGAGGGTAAGAATGGGAAGAGATTACATAAAAGAAATGTGGATTGTGATTCCAAAAGGTAGTATCTGAGATATAGGACTGAAGAACAGACCAGTATAAGCACAATTACTCTCAGAAGTTGAAAGAAAGAGCTTACTGCCTGGACCTAGTTTTTAAGAAGTCATCCATTGCCATTTTATTGCAGAATTTGAGATTATGCTTCCCTACACATTGCCTGTGTGGTCTAGAGATTTGAGTGTTGCACTGAGATTCTGTAGACCAGAATTTGATTCCAACCTGGGCAATGAAACCCACTGAGTGACCTTAGGAAAGTCACACTCTATTAGCCTCAGGTGAATGCAATGGCAAATCTCCCCTGAACAAATCTTGCCAAGAAACCCCCATGATAGGTTCGCCTTAGGATTGCCGTAAGTCTGAAATGACTTGAAGGAACACAACAATAACAAACATACACATCTGGAAAGTAATATAGCTCAGGCTATGACTTCTAAGAGTGCAATGACTCTAGAAAACATAGGAAACTAAATTCCACCACATGGGAACCTTGTGCCTCATTCTTCTTTAATTCTTGTAGCACAATCATCACTAACTAGGATGACCCCACCATCCTCAGGAACTGAAGAGCTTTGTTTTACAAGGTGTAACCATTAATCCTGTGGTCAGCTGAGCAAGGCATCACACAAATTTGAGTCTTCAACATGCACATGCTTTTCACTAGTATAGTTTGCCCTTCTAGGCCCAACCTCAGAGCAAAAAATATTTATCAAATCTCACCCCTGAGAGCCATAACCTCCTTGTGAGTGAACCTTCTTTACCCGCTTCAGATAATCCATAGGAAACTCAATGGCTTCAGCAGGATCTGGAAAGAAGGAGACAACATGTAGGGACCCATGCAAGTCCATCTAATACTCTGGAGAAATATGAGGAATAGCTTAGAGAAAGTACTTTCATTGCTCTCTAAATCCAAGGGAAGACAGGCTTCCATAAGATGGCTCATATTTGCAGTACGTCAGTCCACTATTACATTACATTCAGTAGAAAAATGAGGGTAAGCCCAAAGAAAAGTGTGCTTGCCAGAGAGGTCGCAATCTTGGGAGTGGGGCATGGGCACAAACACATTCAGAATTGTGAGGAAGTGACTCAGACACCACTATGAGATGGCTGCTGTGATCTAGTCATGGTCTGAGCAGACAAAAGGACTTACCCCATCACCTTTGGATGAGGTGCCCTCCCCAGCTTGTTTCATAGACTGTTGGTCATAACAAAATGGCAAGAAGGTAAAGGGCATTTTAAATCAAACACATCCTAAAGAATCATGACTCTACTGTGATCAGCCCATAAAGGGAGAAATCCTGAGACCTTGATATCCTAGCTTTGAAAGGGCTGGTGAATAGCAGCCAACTGACCTTTTATGAAGAAAGTGTCATGTTGGTCCCTGGCTGGATGCTGCTGCGGCTGGAAGAGGGCATCAAAGTTCCAGAAGGAGCTCTCAATGAAATTATTGGTAGGCATTTCTGTGAAACTGAAGAGAGAAACACTTAGTCAACAAGGCAGGTATGAAGGAGGCAGTCACAGGAATAGCTTCTGATGAAATATAGGAATAAGCTCCAACCAGCACAGAAGTCATCAAGAATCGAACCTAGAAAAGCAATGAGGAGGAGGTTTGCTCTAGCCATAGTGTTTTGCTAGAACTATCATCCTCACAGGAAATCATCCATAATGGAAATGTATTAAACATTCAATGCTAGCATTAGATCAAAATTAAAAACCATGTTGGCTCAATTCTCAAATGCACATATTACAGGAGAACACATTTTGTCTTCCCAGCCCATCAGGATTTTGCAGCTAAAGAAATACATACCCCATTTCGAGGAAGATCTGTCGGAACTGACTGCGGACTTTTAGCAGTGGGTGGAGATGCCCACATTCAGGCATGATGCCCAGTGCCTCAAAGTTATACGGCTTGAAACTCAAGTCTCTCCAAGAACCACTGCAAGTTTGGGGAAGATGAGTGAGAGCAAGGAGAAAAGAGAGTTAGTTTTGTCTTTGGGTATGGTTCCTTGCAAATCACTTTTCACTCAGTTGGAGAAATGCTACTTATAAAAAAGGCAGCTATCAGCATGTTAAAGGAAGCAGGGAGGTGAATAATTCTGCCAAAATGGACTGCAAAGATGACAAGGTCTATGGAAATTCCTTTCATCATTTCATGATGGCTGAGGGGATATTGGAGAATCACTGTGAAACTAAGAACTTTACAGCCAAGATGCAGGTCCAGAACATAAGAGCAAATTCTGGTGGGAAACCATAAGATGGGAACACAGACCAAAGAATGACCACAATGGTTCCTTACCTGGCTATCATTTCTGGAGTGAGGTCTGTTTCCTGCTTGGCAACACTTGTACTGAAAGCATTTCCTTTTTTGACCCAGTATGACTTCAGATTCCTGAAAACAAACACAGTTTTTGCTGCTACTTCTGTTGAACAGAGCACATCTAAATTTCTTTTGAAGAGTTTGCGTACCACAAAATACATTTCTGTACAACAGCAAGGGGGGAAAACCCAAACCCCACAATTTCTGTGTTTTCAGAAATGAGTTCCAGAAACAGATATCATATGGGGAGGGGTGATGAAATCTAAACTCACATTTCCATCAGGAGTTTCCGCTTTTTCAGTTCATTCTTGTCTTTCTCTTCAAGGCTATCAGCCTCCCCATGTTGCACCTGGAGCAGTTTCTCCCTCACTGAATCCTGTACAACCTCTACCTATGAAAGAAGAAAAGCTCTTTGAAGACAGAGCCCTAATGCTTTCATTCCCATCCCATTATCCTTGGATTCCACTAATTTGGAAGCAGCACTGCTGTTCTGTTGTTCTGAAAAGCCCCACTATTCAATCACTTTGGACACAAAGCAACATTTACTACCCTGCAGAAACAAAAACCTAAGATAAATTGAGACCTCGAATGACTTACCGCCCGGAAGATCCGGGGTCCGCCTTCTGAGTTCTTGTCTAACCGGATCCACTTGTTAGACATTGCTTTGCTGAATCCCACTTTTCCACTGGGCAGCTTCTACAGCGAAACAGCGGAAACATCAGGCCACAGGTGCACAGTCAAATGCCATAAAAGAAAATATCTGCTGAGCAGATGCAAGAATGGTACAGTCCTCCAGATGTTGTTGACCCATCACCTCCAGAAGCCCTATCCAGCATATACCCAGCATATACAATGATGAGAAATAAGCAATTTCCTCTTCAGCAACATCTGGTGGAGTGTATGATTTACACATGTCTTATGGGAAGGACATCCTCAGAAGAAAAAAAGGAGGCATTTTAAGTGAGGCCACAATAATATGTTGCAGCACTAGGACAGAGGGGACAATCAGTGCATGTGGGAAGGAATGTTACCATCAGCTCACTCTGGACCAGACCCTCAGAAGGGATGCTGTTAAACACTCGGACTTCATGGCTTCCTTCTTGCACAATTTCTTGGCCCTCAGGTGTCAGCTCCCACTTTTTGGATGTGCGCTGCTCTGCCTCAATCACCTAAAGAGAATATTGAGAGCATCTTCAAAGGTACGATTCACTTAAAAGAAAGGGGTTGGGGCTGAAGCTTGAGAGGCAGGGGGAGGGAGAAAAAAAGAGAAAGGAATGCAATAGCATTTGAAAGAGAAAGTAATACCTGTGGTCCTACCCAGGAGCCTCCAAATATCTTACAGCCTTTCCCCGTCCACCTGAACCACCACCTGTATTGATGGAAGCACCGTGCTTCCCACATGAAACTACTTCATCTTGAGAAGAGAAACTTGTATTTGGATAAACCATTTCCATTTGAAAATAGAAAGTCAGACTACCAAATAAATTTTATAACTTTCTTTTTTAAAAATGTACATAGAAAATAGGTCAGGCAAAACATTCTGTCTGTAATGTTCAAGCCCAATATTCTCTCTCATATGGTAGTTTTCTATGTGCAGGAATATCTATTCACATTCCATCAAGGCATTTTGGGTGGCTTATTAAAGGTATCACTGTTTTGTGGATTTTGGATATTTTACTTTCCTTTTCACTCACCATTCCACCTGTCTTCTTCTCCTCTACCTTTTCAGATCACCAGGATAGTAGTTAAAGACTCAAGCTTTTTCTTTTCTTTTACCTGATCTGTTTATCAGCTAGTTAGAATGTAGGTCCCCCATACATATGTAAATACAAAGCCATTAGTAAACAGTTTCAGTAACCTGAAACTGCCTGCCTTATTTATTTAGAGTCAGTTCAGGGTCTCAGTAGAAACAACATCAGATTGGGGTATGTTCTCTGCTCCTCTGCTAAAGAAAACTTATCTAGAACAGTTTTAGCTTTGATATTTATGGTATTTCAATATTTTGTTTTCTAAAAAAGCCTTGCAAGCTTTCATTTCCAACAATGTGCAGGGAGATCTAATGATGTGATGGAAGCTAGGACTAACCAGTAACATTTCCTGCCATCATTGCTTCTGAAAACATTTTTACTGGGACTTAGAATCATAGAATCGTAGAGTTGGAAGAGACCACTAGGGCCATCCAGTCCAACCCCCTGCCATGCAGGAAATCCAAATCAAAGCATCCCTGACAGATGGCCATCCAGCCTCTGTTTAAAGACCTCCAAAGAAGGAGACTCTATCACCCTCCGAGGGAGTGCATTCCACTGTCGAACAGCCCTTACTGTCAGGAAGTTCCTCCTAATGTTGAGGTGGAATCTCTTTTCCTAGAGCTTGCATCCATTGTTCCAGGTTCTGTTCTCTGGAGCAGAAGAAAACAAGCTTGTTCCCTCCTCAATATGACATCCCTTCAAATATTTAAACAGCACTATCATATCACCTCTCAACCTTCTTTTCTCCAGGCTAAACATCCCCAGCTCCCTAAGTCGTTCCTCATAGGACATGGTTTCCAGACTCTTCACCATTTTTGTCGCTTCTTCTTCTGAGACAAGTGCTGTCCAGTCAGGATGGGACCGATCTTACATTAAGACATCCCAGTGGAGTAGAAATACAGTTGGCCCTCCACATCTGTGGCTCTGACTGTGGCGGATTTGATTATTTGCAGTTTTGATTAGTATGTTCTCTCTAGGAATGTATGTTCTCCGGTAAACCTGACCATAGAGTTGGGCTGGAGAACCTAGAATTTCCTAGAGAAAACACTTCTCTAGGCATTTGTAGCATGGGTCAACCTCTGGCAGACATTGACCACAGAGTTGCACTGGAGGACCTGGAGATTCCTAGAGAGGTGTTCTCTTGGTAAAAAGAATAGTGATTTTTTTAATTTGCTGTTTTTCCACATTCATGCGGGTTTTTCACTCCTAATCCCAGTGAATGTGGAGGGACCACTAAACATTGCAGCTACCACTGAATACAGTGAATCCTTCTTCCCCAAAGACCAGCCCAGATAGGGTATGATTTGGAGGAGGTAGAATATAGCTCTTGGATTTTTGGTAATGTGTTAATCTCTTTCATACTGTGCATGCCAGCTGGGTAAGCACCACGAGAAAATACTTTTAAGGCATGATTTTAAAAAAGCCTGCATGACTGAATTAATGTGTTCCGAGAGGATGCCATCATTGTCAAACTGCCATAAACAGCTAGCAGTATGCCAGTAAAACACAATTCAACTAGAGTACAAACAGCAACTTGGTGAAGCAGGAGTTAGGTGAAAAGAAACTAAGCAATAAGGCAGGGGTAGGCAACCTGCGGCCTGCGGGCTGGATGCAGCCCGGTGAGGCCTTGGGACCGGCCCTTGCCTGGTCCTGCCGCCGATTGCCGCTGGGGCCTTTGGGGGGGCAATTGTCTATAGAAGCCTCAGAAACATGCATTTATATTAACATTTTTTTAAAAAATCAGCAAATGTTTTCGCGTGTCCTCCATTTTTTTTTTAATAAAAGTGTCCTCCATTTGAAAATGTTGTCCTACATTTGTCCTGGTTTATTTATATATATATTTATTTATTTTTTAAAAAAATATTTAATTATTTATTTTTTGGCTTCGGCCCCCCAGTTGTCTGAAGGACAGCAACCCGGCCCCCGGCTCAAAAAGGTTGCCTACCCCTGCAATAAGGAAACAGTGCTTTGTGCAAATCCCAGACTAGAAGAGAATGCAAGGAAGGACAAAATCATGGCAGCTGTGTTCCCAAATCTTTGTACATTGCCCTTCTGCCAGGAACTGAGGGAGCCCTTCTGTCTTCAGATGAATCTTGCAAAGTGGGTTAAGCTAAAAGATTTGAGATTTGCCCAGAATTGTTCTACATGGGCTTCATAGCTGTGACAGTTTTTTAAAAAGTTAGTTATCTTCAATCCAAAGTCTTCATTATTCAGTAACTGCTGAAGGACAAATACACAGCTGGCATTGCAGCGTGGCATAATGGTTTGAGCACTGGACTATGACTCTGGAGACCAGGGTTCAATTCCCAGTTCAGCCATGAACCCCACTGTGTGGCCTTGGGCAAGTCACACTCTCTCAGCCTCGGGGAAGGCCATGGCAAAGCCTCTCTGAACAAACCTTGTCAAGAAAACCCCATGACAGGGACACAAGAAGTTGGAAACGACTTAAAGGCAAACAACAACAAGGATGGCCAAATGAAGGAAGAGACATGGCTCCTGTGTCTGGATTGTATTTCACTGGCATTTCAGCAGGTGTTGCTTGCCAGGGAGGCTAAACCTGTTTAACTTCTCTTCCTGACATACTGGAGAAAGGGACAAAGGGGTTTGAGTGCTGGACTATGACCAGAGTTCAAAATCCCAACTCAGACATGTCATCTTTCCTAGCTTTACAGCTCTCACATCCATACATGATAATAGGGAATATGATGGCTTGTACGATTCTAATTTTTGTGTTCAGTTGTGTATCTTTGCATTTTAGGATCTTCTCCAATTCTTTCATAGCTGTCCTTCCCTTAGGGTTGCCGTAAGTCATAAGTGACCTGATGTCAAACTACCATCACAACAACAAAGATTGATTATATAAAAAGTGGTGTACTGGTTTGAATGATGGACTATGATTCCAGAAGACCAGGTTCTGCTCAGCCATGAAGCCCACCTTTGGCAAGTCACACTCTCTCAGCCTCCTCGGGGGAAGCAATGGAAAGCCTCCTTTGAAGAACCTTGCAAAGAAAACCCCATGATAGGTTTGCCTTAGGGTCTCCATAGGGGCCCTAAGGCAAACAACAACAACATGTGTGTGTATAATGTGCATGTGACCTTGGGCAAGAAGTCACACTCTCTCAGCCTCCTCAGGGGAAGGCAATGGTAAACCTCCTCTGAACCAAATCTTGCCAAGAAAACCCCAGGCTAGGTTGGCCTTAGGGCAGTGGTTCTCAACCTTTGGGCCTCCAGATGTTCACAGAACCATGGAGTTGGAAGAGACCACAAGGGCCCCATTCTGCCATGCAGGAACTCCTAATCAAAGCATCCCCATTGTCAGATGGCCATCCAGCCTCTGCTGAAAGACCTCCAGGGAAGGAGACTCCACTACTCTCTGAGGAGGGAGTGTCTTCCACTGTCGAACTCCAATTCCCAGAAGTCCCACTCAGTATGCTCACTGTTCAGGAATTCTGGGAGCTGAAGTCTCAGAAACCTAGAAGGACTTGAAGGCACACACAGCAGCTAATGCCTTCCTTCCTCTCTCCTTTCTACACAGCTGCCCCTAGGGGTGACCTAAAGCTCTCCCAGCCAATCTGAGGCCACCAGGGGCGGGGCCAGCCCTCCAATTGGCTGTTAGCAACGAAGGGGCGTTGCGTGTATAAGCCCCGCCTCCGGTGCCCCTCCAGTCTCACCTCCCCCAGCGCCTGCAGGCTCTTCACAGCCCCGACCAGCACTTGGTGGTCCAGGCCCAGCGCCGCGGCCGCCTCCAGCGTACAGATCCCGGCTTCGCCGCCAGTCCCTCCCGCCGCCTCCAGCCTTTGTAAGAGCAGCTCAGCCGGAGAGACAGCCTCCGCCGCCGTCTCCATGGTGGGAGACATCTTCCCGGCGACTCCTGACAGCCACTTCCGGTTCGCGATGAGAAGCGGAAATGACGACATTTTTTCCTTAGCCATAGAGATTTCCTGGTTTTGTCCTAGCGCGTCGCCTCCAGAGCAAGACCTGAACAGGGCTCGATAATATTGGACTCTCACTTCCAAGAACGTAACTTCCGGTTCCCCTACGCAGGCCGAGGAGGAGGAGGCAGCCATTTGCGTGGCAGCTACAGTCAATGAAGAGTGGAGACCTAGAGGAGGCTGGCATTTGTTGTTGTTCACTGCCTTGGAGTGGATCTCGACCCATGGCGACCCTATGGATGAGGCCCCCTCAAGACCTCACTGCCCTCCGTGTTCTCTGCTTGGGTCTTGTGGGTTCATGTCCATGGCCTCCTTCATGGGGCCTAGCATCTTCTCTTTCTGCCAGGGATGTATTCAAGTCCCAAGCCCTTCCAAGATACCGTCAGTGGAACAGAGGGCATGATTATTAGCACATTTGCAGAGGGCATCAAATTAGGAAGAGTAGCTAATACCCCAGAGGTCAACCCAGTGTCCCCAAACTATATCTGTGCCACTGTCAGACAGCCCTTACTGTCAGGAAGTTCCTCCTCATGTTGACCTCTTTTCCTGCAGCTTCCATCAATTGTTTGGGGTCCTGTTCTCTGGAGCAGCAGAAAACAAGCTTGCTCCATCACATCCACAAAGGTAGCTTTGTTAGTCTTTACACAAAAGTAAATATTAAAAGAGTGCATGTTATATGCCATTGGATCCATTCTGATGTGGATAAAATAATTCATACAGATCCAGTGGATATAACTTTGGCTCCACTTGTCCAGGGATAATATGTAGATACTTTTCAGTTTGTGCAACCTGAGAACATGGACATGATTTTCTGGAGGACTGAGGGCACCACATGTGTGTTGAACCCTTCCCTTGACTTATTAAAGAGCTGGCTAAGTGGGTAGAGGAAATAGTCAATGCCTTACTAAAATTAGCAGACTTCCAGCTTCCCTAAAGGAGGCAGTTATAATACCATTGCTAAAAAAGCACCCCAGGATCCCACCGTTTTGGATAATTATCAGCTAGTTTCTAACATTGCATTTTTGGGCAAGGCCCTACACTGTAGATGTAGGGGAACCACAAATAGCATTGTTAGATCTCCTCCTGCTGTCTGCCTTGGAAGTCATTAAAATGTGCAAACAGGGCCAAAATACACTAATAGCCAGGCAGCCACACTTCAGTAAAAGCAAAAAGGAAACATATGGGGGGGGGGGCAGTAACACGGCAGCGGTACTCAATGCAAAGCAACAACAGTGGCTCTAAAACCATAGAAACAGGTGTCAAGTCCTAACCTAGACATGGGCCAAAATAAAGCTGCTTCAAGTCACTTTGGAGGTATGGTGTTTGAATGATACATTGAGTCCAGAAGCTGCATCAAAGCCATGCTCCAGTCCTAAGGGCTGGAGTGCAGCTTTGTTGCATTTTCCAGACTCTTAGGACGCATGCATCATTGAAACACCATACCTCCAAAGTGACTTGAAGCAGCTTTATT
>NC_056523.1:196649464-196649951 GCF_019175285.1 Sceloporus undulatus
CCTCCCTCTCTCCCTCCCTCCCCTTCCCTTCTCTCCTTACTTCCTACCTCTTTCATTGCTTCTCTCTTTTCTCCCTCCCTCCCTCCTTTCTTTCTTTCTTTCTTTCTTTCCTTCCTGCCTCCTTCCTTCTTTCCCTCCTTTCTCCCTTACTTTCTCCCTTGCTTCCTCCCTCCCTCCCTCCTCCCTCCCTTCCTTCCTCCCTTCTTTCCTTCCTTCCTTCTTTCCATCATTCCTTCCCTCTATCATTCCATCCCTCCTTCCTACTTCCTTCTTTCCTTTCCTTCTTTTTTTCTATCTTTCCTTCTTTTTCCCATCACTTCCCTCTTTCTTTCCATCCCTCCTTCCTTCCTACTTCCTTCCTTCCTTCCTTTCCTTCTTTCTTTCTATCATTCCTTCTTTTTTCCATCATTACTTCCCTCCTTCCTTCCTTCTCTTCCTGCCTCCCTTCCCTCTTCCCATCCTCCCTCCCTCCTTCCCTTTCTACCAC
>NC_056523.1:196650051-196692776 GCF_019175285.1 Sceloporus undulatus
TTTCTTTCTTTCTTTCTTTCTTTCTTTCTTTTTTCTTTCTTTCTTTCCTTCCTGCCTCCTTCCTTCTTTCCCTCCTTTCTCCCTTACTTTCTCCATTGCTTCCTCCCTCCCTCCCTCCTCCCTCCCTTCTTTCCTCCCTTCTTTCCTTCCTTCCTTCTTTCCATCATTCCTTCCCTCTATCGTTCCATCCCTCCTTCCTACTTCCTTCTTTCCTTTCCTTCTTTTTTTCTATCTTTCCTTCTTTTTCCCATCACTTCCCTCTTTCTTTCCATCCCTCCTTCCTTCCTACTTCCTTCTTCCTTCCTTTCCTTCTTTCTTTCTATCATTCCTTCTTTTTTCCATCATTACTTCCCTCCTTCCTTCCTTCTCTTCCTGCCTCCCTTCCCTCTTCCCATCCTCCCTCCCTCCTTCCCTTTCTACCACCTTCCTTCCTTCCTCCTTCCTTCCTTTCCTTCTAGTATAGAATAAGAAGATGATATTTGCTACATCTTGTCCTGCAGAGTAATGCAAAAAGTTGCACCAGATTAAATTCCCTTTAATGGCAAGGAACAATTATGACACAGAAAGTTGGAATTAACCCCCAGCACACCAGGCACAAACTGAAATAGGGCCTTTGGTGTTACTTGTGACTTAAAATGCCAATGATTCTGATCATGGATCATCTGTGTCATGTATAGTTGAGCCTTTCAAAATTAGTAGATGATGAGGCATATGCAAAATTCTGCATTTGGTGGCCTCAGGCATCAGCATTTGAACCAGAAGACCCCTTAACAGCATTAGTAGGTAGATGTAATGTTTGCTCCCCATGCTATGAAAAGCTTCTTCCAACTGCATCTGGTAGACACAGGCCTGGCTGGTTGTCAATCCTGGCTTACTATTAATGCGCGACAGGTACTTTCTGTGCAAATGAGTGTGCAGGATTTAGGGCAGGTGTTTCTACATCGTGCTTCCTCATTGCCAATAAATTCATTGCAATCCCAGTTCCCACAGCAGATTCTCAGAAAAATCTGTCTTCTAGTATGATGAAAGACAATTAAGAAGTGTGTGTGTGGGGGGGGGGGGAGATTTTGCCTTCTTGAATTAGGCTCCTAATGCTTGTTAACAATTTATTTGTAAGCTACAAGTGGAATTGTGGATTTTTTCATGCTATCCAGTAATACTGTGCATTTTCTCTGTGTATATCTCACTATATTCCATCCACACTTGTGCTCTTTGTGTGTGTGTCTGTGTGTGTTGAAGGAAAATCACTTTACCAGTCATTCCCATTTTAGTAAATTGATTAACAGTGGTAACTGCAAATGTTTTATTTTAGTACATGACATTATGGAGTTGTAGTGCTAAACCCCTTTAATGCTGTAATATACAGTATTACACAGATATGCAGCCATACCCTTACAATGCCAATAGTTTTTTAAAAATGATTTAAAAAAAACTTTTTCAGTCAGTGCCATTAATCACTTTGCTAAAATGATGATGACTGAAATGGTGGATTTTTAAAATTCTGTTGTTTGTGCATGTGTATGTACTCGTATAGTCGTCTCACAGACACTTTTCTTGAAATGATATTTCAGTATACAGTTTATTTTTTAAAAATCAGCTTGGAAAATGCTTTAGTGATTTTTAAAAGATGGATTAGAAATAATAAAGGTGTGATTTAAAATGATGCTTAATGCAAAGGTGTTTCAGGGTTCAAAACAGCCATGCTCTTTCCTAGGAAACCTCATTCTTTTCTCCCACACTTTTCTGCTTCACTTGCCCTTACTTGGCCTCCTGTAGCTACCAAATATAATACACAAAGTTTCTGTACTTCTGTAAAGCTTGAGATCCCTCCAAATGTTGTTATATTTCCCTCTTGTGTATGGATGAGAGGTCTGGTTGTAAAAGATTAACACTGATGTAAGAAACATCCATATTAGTGTTTAAGAACAACCCTGCAAGATTAGACCAAGCCAATCTAATCCAGGATTCTAGTTCCCCTAGAATGATGCTTCACAAACCAGATATAAAGGAAGAAAGATTTTTGCTGTAGTTCCCTAGCAATTATTCCAAGGGTAACTGTCTGAAGGCTGCAAACAATTCTTATTTCTACTAGCCTCTGATAACCATCTCTTCCATTAATTTTTCTAATCCTCTTACTAGAAAGGTTCAATTATTGCTGTTGTCCTTACCTCTGTGTAGGTATGTACAGTTGGCCCTTGGAACTTGCGGGGAGTCTATTCAGGACACCCCCGCGAATTCCAAATATTGCGCATATTCAAGCCCATAGGCTTGAATGGGGCGCATGCATGCCGTTAATGATGGTTGCCCCGCTGCAGATTTCCAAGTCCGCAGATCTCAAGCCCATGGACTTGAAGGGACATCTGTAAACATTATAATTTATACACATTTTCCTGGGAGCAAAATGAATGTGAATTAATTTGGACCTAGTTCTGAATAGCTCATATCTTCCAACTCACATTTGATTTGGCAGACAGTCCCAGTTATGTCCTCTGTCATTGTACTTTTTCAGTGGCATTTAAAACATCACAGTTTCTCTCTCCTCCAGTTTTTCCCTTTTGTCCTTCAGCTTACTTCTATTGCTGAATAATGAATTCAAAGTACAAAAGTTGTTTGCCTCTATTAACTCAGGAGAAACAGACAGGTTTTATGACTATAATCATGGATTTTGATATGACCCATGGATAAGTTGAGGGTAAAATATAGGGGCATGTAACAAAGGATCTAAAGGATGAAGCAAAGGACCACAATGCCAAAGAATTTATGAAATTTCCGCAAGCACAACTGTTTTTCTCACAGTAAAGGCTGACTGGATGAGAGAAAAGAGGGAGTCAGTGCTTCTGAGACAGTTTACATTCTTGCCTTTCACCAGGGAATAGTTCCTTTTTTTGTAAGAGCTAGAGTATAGTACTTGCACTGACCCATAGATAAATTGACTCAGTTTACTTAGGTTAATTTTTTGACTAAAATTTCTAGACATATACATTAATATATATAGTAGTACAAGTACAAGGGAAGGTAGCATTGTGTGAGGCAGCTAGCTTAGGGCATGCCTTGGGAGCTCTCTATGAGAGCATCCAGTTCAGCACATGGAGTAGCTAGCATGTTCAATCCAGCACACCCACAGACATGATGTGCTGCTTTAGTAACCAATAGCCTCCTGCCAGGCCAGTGGGTTGTGTAGCCAGCAGCACAACTTCCCTGAGTTACAGAGGTGACTCAAGGCATTTTCCAATGGAGAGCTCCTTACGTAGCAGTTAGAAGACACAGAATAAATCAGTGGCAACCACTATTTCCTACACACACATGTGCATGCGCACACACCAATACTGAAAGTGGTTATTATGTCTCAAGTCAAGTGTAACATATTCAGCATTGATTTGTTTATCACATTTATTTGCCATCCAGTTGGTATGATTTAAAAACATAAAAACACAAATTGGTCAATTAAATAAAACTGAGAACAAGCAAGTCAGCTGATTCCAATATTAAAAGGTTGAAATGTTATGATCGTCAGCAAGAAACTGAAAACTACAGCAAAAAATTAAGGATTATATCCCTTCCAGAAGAGGAAGGGCCAAGCCCAGCATCTAAATATAAATAGCAAGGATGCCAGAATGAATCACGGAGATAGGGAGGCATTAATACCAGCATTTAGAGAAGGTCCTCCAAAGACAGTATTAGCAGTCAATAACACATGAGATCAACGATTTGCCCATTTCTTGCACCCAAAATATTCCCTGGATTTTTCACAATCATATATCATGCTTAAATTATGCCCATTTTGGACATTCCCTGTTAGACTGCAATCCACACACATCTGGGAGTAAATCCCATTTAGTTCAGAGCCTTATTGTATGGGGCTGATCTCTTGCTACAGTGATGTTGTTTGTAAAAATGCTATAAGACTTTCTGCTATAAAGTCAGAATTGCTCTCTTTCCTTGCACACCTTTGGAATTATACTAGGATTACTGTATCTGCACAAAAAAATTATTGCACACAGCATTTGGGACTGTTTCCCCAAAGACAACATACCTACCCCTTTTAATTGTTTGATGCATGCACGTGCACACATATACAGTACCTGCCCACAGAAATACAAATGAAAAGCCTCACCTTTAAAGTGCCCCCCTCCCCCCTGGGAAGAATGGGCTTTCTGATTGGGATACATCAGATGGTCCAGATTAAACTAAATGCTGTTGCAGGAAAGTCAGCAGCTACTAATCTATCAGTTCAATCTATCCATGGCATTCATCTGGTGGTAGTTAGAATGTCTTAAGGAAGAAGCAGTGAGTTACCAAAATAAATGCTTTTTAAAACTTAGATAAACAATTGAGCACCAAAGCTGGAATCGTCCAAGCCATTGTATTTCCCATTACTATATACAGATGCAAGAGCTGGATAGTGAAGGAAGTTGACGGAAAGAAAATAAAATCTTTTAAGATGTGGTGCTGGAGAAGAGTACTGAGGATACTGTGGACAGCCAAGAAGACAAACAAATGGGCCCTCAAACAGATCAAGCTTGGAATCTCCCCAAAAGCCAATTATATTATTTATTATTATAGTATTTATTTATATCCCACTTTTCCCCCAGAACTGGGACCCAGAGCGGCTCACAACATTAAAATAACAATACAATTAAAAACATAGAAAAGTGATACATTTAAAAAGCCAGGATGATAAAGTTGAGGTTGTGGCCACGTCGTGAGAAGGCATTATTCATTGGAAAAGTCAATAATGCTTGGGAAAGTGTTGGAAAGAGAGGAAGTCCATATGCTAGATGGATGGACTCTTTGGCCACATCATGAGAAGGCATGACTAATTGGAAAAAACAATAATGCTAGGAAAGGTGGAGGGAAGTAGTAAGAGAGGAAGGCTACATGCTAGGTTGATGGACTCTATGGAGTTTATCACATGAGGGACAATTGGAAGTATAAACAGTGATTAACCCATGATAATCCTGCAATTACACTAATGGTTTTCACACAACATTGTGTTCAAAGCACTATTATCCCAGGAATAACCAATGATAATCCTGCAGTTGTGCTAATGGTTTTCACATGATTTCGAGATGAAACATGATTAAAGTGCCATTATCCTGTGAATAACCAGGCAAAAAACCAGCAGCAAATAGTTCACAGGATTTCCCCATGCATGGCTTTTTGCTATTTATTACCTAGTTATTCCCTGGTTATTCACAGGGTAATGGCTTTTCTATTAATCTCATTTTATTCACATGTTAATATCAATTGCGTAATTTTCACGGGTTAATCACTTTTTAAACTCCACATTTCCCCCCGCATGATAAACTCCTATTAAGGAGGTTACAGGCATGGGTTTGCAGGACCTAAGCAGAGAAGTGAAAGATAGGGAGTCTTGGAGATGTCTCAGCCACAGGGTCACCTTGAGTTGGGATCGACTCAAAGGTGGTTAACAACAACAAACAGTCTTTTGCTTTTTCCTCTTATATTTCCAGGGGTGTGTGTGTGTGTGTGACAATACACACACACACACACACACAAATATGAATGAATGAATTAATTAATTAATAAGGGAGCGTGTTAGCACACAATGGCATCATAGCATTGTAGCAACAGAGGGACTCCTGAATGAGGTTAGACAGGTAGAAAAGGAGATGGGGACAGGAAATCAGATAGTAACATTGAGTCCTGCTCCTTTCCTTATTCAAGTCATGTGCACTGACCGCCCCAGATCAGCACAACAGTGCAATAGAACTTTCAAACAGGAAATTATAGCACAACACAAGTGGAAAAGGAGGTCATTGGAGGTTTTGTGTTCATTAAACACAACACATTTAAAACAGTCTCTCATAGGAGGACAACAGAAGAGGGGTGATGCCATGCAATGAGTCCCACCTGACCAGTTGTAAACACCTGCTTGCATTGTAGTGGTTTGAGTGTTGGACTATGACTCTAGAGGTCGTTGTCCAACACTCAAACCACTACACTGCAAGCAGGTATTTACAACTGCTTGCAGTGTACAACCGGAGGTCAGAGTTCAAATCCCAGCTCGGCCATGAAGCCTACTAGGTGACTATGGGTAAGTCCCACTCTCTCAATCTCAGATGATGGCAATGGCAAGCCCCCTCTGAAGAAACTTGCCAAGAAAACCCTGGTCGCCATAAGCTGGAAACGACTTGAAGGCACACAACAACAACAAACAACAAATGTGAGCAACCTGTCTTGTGCGATAAGGTCCTTGCTGACCTTTGTAGATGCTTATAGGCTATCGCTGTTTCCACCGCATGCCATTGCAGCATGGCCTATTGCTATGCCTGTAGTGGCTAAGTGATGTTGGGACTTATAGCCTGCCAAAAAGTAACTTTCACAAGTTCTCTCATTCATCACAATGTGCCAAAACTGCAGTAGGAAATGTTTCATTATAAGCTTCTGAACTTAACTGTTTCTGATGCTAACCCTGAACAGACACTAAAATACACATAGGTACTTGGCTTGATGCTAGAATGATCACGTTTCTGTTAGTTTTGAGGAAACTACTGACTGGGTTATGTAGAAAGACTTGGTCTTGCCTGTGGGGTAGCAGTTAGAAGCCACTGAAGATTGAACTCAAAACTGGGAGCGGACATATTTCTGCCCCACTTCCCCTTTCATTTTGTTCCCATCTGCAGCTGATATAGTAGCTGTTTGACTCAGGAGACCACAGTTTGAATTCTGGCTCAGCCATGTAATCCTGCTGGATGATCTTGGGCAAATCACACTCTCTCAGCCCTAGAAGACCTCCTCTGAAGAAACTTGCCAAGAAAACCCCAGGATAGGGTTGCTATAAGTTGGTGACTTGAAGGCATGCAACAACAACAACAACAACAACAACAACATATAGGATGAGTGACACCTGGCTGAATGAAACTACGTGTGAAAGGGATCTAGGAGTCCAAGTAGACCACAAGTTGAACATGAGTGAACAGTGTGATGCGGCAGCTAAAAAGGCCAATGCTATTTTAGGCTGCATCAATAGAAGTATAGTGTCTAGATCAAGAGAAGTAATAGTGCCACTGTATTCTGCTCTGGTCAGGCCCCACCTAGAATATTGCGTCCAGTTCTGGGCACCACAATTCAAAAAGGACATTGAGAAACTGAAGCGTGTCCAAAGGAGGGCGACAAAAATGGTGAAGGGTCTGGAAACCATGCCCTATGAGGAACGACTTAGGGAGCTGGGGATGTTTAGCCTGGAGAAAAGAAAGTTAAGAGGTGATATGATAGCCCTGTTTAAATATTTGAAAGGATGTCATATTGAAGAGGGAGCAAGCTTGTTTTCTGCTGCTCCAGAGAACAGGACCCGGAACAATGGATGCAAGCTACAGGAAAAGAGATTCCACCTGAACATTAGGAGGAACTTCCTGACAGTAAGGGCTGTTCGACAGTGGAATGCACTCCCTCGGAGGGTGATAGAGTCTCCTTCTTTGGAGGTCTTTAAACAGAGGCTGGATGGCCATCTGTCAGGGATGCTTTGATTTGGATTTCCTGCATGGCAGGGGGTTGGACTGGATGGCCCTAGTGGTCTCTTCCAACTCTACGATTCTATGATTCTATGATTCTAACAACAACTATCTCCCTTGAGCAGGGAACATCTTCATGCATAGCATGGATCCTGGACCCAATTTTCATGGGCTCTGATGCCCATCTCAAAAGCCCAAAAGCTACTCAAAAGCCCATCAACCCCCGTTTTTATTATTTTTTAAATTTTAAGAAAATATACAAACATATATATACACACACACACAAACACTGTACAGTCGGCCTTCCTTATCCACCGATTTTTTAATCCACGGATTCAAGCATCCACAGCTTGAAAATATTCCAAATAGTAAAATCTTGATTTTTCATTTTATATTAGAGACACCTTTTTAATGGGACTTGAGCATCCATGGATTTTGTTATTCATGGGGGATCTTGGAACCAAACCCCAGCAGATAACAAGAGCCCACTATGCATAAAATAAACAAATCAACTGCAAACACCGGGCACTACTAAAAGAAGAAGACAGTATTCCTTCCATTCCCCCTCATAGATACATTGACCCTCCACAGATTCTTTATCCACAGATTCAAGCATCCTTGGTTTGAAAACATTCCAAAGAAGATATACGTTCCAAAAATCAAACCGTGGTTTTGCTATTTTATATAGAGGACACCATTTTACTATGCCATTGTATTTAATGAGACTTGAGTATCCATGGATTTTGGTATCCGCAGGGGGGCCTGGACACAAAGCCCAGTGGATGTCAAGGGACCACTGTACAAACATTCTAAAACTGACCTCCCACCCTCCAAGCCAAATACACAAATATATACAGTTTCATGTACTTCTTCATTTTTACTTATTTTATTTTTGCATGTCTGCCAAATCAATACAATAAAATACATTTTTGCCCTCAAACTATGCAGCAGTCCTTTCAACAAGTGAAAATGTTACACCAAGCACTCCTGAACCTTGTATTCCCCTCCCCCAATAGCTCCATTTTCCTTTGTAGTCTCTCTCAAAATGGTGACAGGAATTGATGCCCTGTCACTTTCTGTCACCATTTTCAGAGGGCATGCAGTTGTTGTGTGTCATCGAGGGGGTGCTTTTGTCTTAATGGCAACCCTAAAGCAAACCTATCACAGGATTTTCTTGACAAGTTTCTTCAGAAAATTATTTGCACTGGAGGAAAAGCTTCAACTGTTCTGAATGGGTGCTCTACGTAGTAGCACTGGGAGACACAAATGTAGATTATTGTCATGTTCAATGGGCAACATTTTAAAGTTCACCTGTCACTTACACTGGACTGAATCAGGCCTCCTGATGTGCAGTTTATTTTTAAAAACCCTTTCATGCAATTTATAACTATATGATGTCACATTGTCTCATTCGGACCTTAGATCTTCTCTCCTAATGGAGGACTCATCTCTGCAATCCTCTGTGACACACTTGCTAGGCACTGTGCAGGCAGACTGCTCAACTAGACATTGTGTTAAAAATTTGTGTGTTTTGTGGGGTTTTTTTTCTCTCTCCTCTCTTTTTTAATACAGCAAATGAAAGGGAGGGACAGGGAATACGTAATGTCAAGCCTGATCCTTAGATGCTAGACTAGGGATACAAGCTGAACCTCAAATGTAATTGGCTCATGTTGGCACTTTTGCCTCAATGAATTTGCTTCATCGAATGATGATGATGCTAGAGTGCTGCTCACAAAGAATGAGAGACCAGAGTCAGTTTCACACTACACAATAGCACTTTGATGCCACTTTAACTGCCACAGGTCCAATCTGTGGATTCCTGGATTAGTAATTTGTTAAGATGCTTAAAATTTACTGGAGGATAATTCCAATTACACATCCCAGGATTCTGCAAGAGGTAGTGATGGGTGTTCAAGTGGGGTGATAGAAATCTCTCCAGTCCAGCCTTGAAGTTCAAATCCTTGTGTTCATGTCACTCACCTTGCCCTCTTATCCTTCAGATACTTCTCTGGATCTGATACTTGGACCTGAAGGTGACTACTGTAGCGGATAAGTGGCTGTGCTGATCAGAGGGTTAGGTATGGTAAGGTGTGACTGAATCCTCCTTATCAAATTTTAAATGAAGACATTCAGACAGAGTTGTAAAAACTAAAACCAGTAAAGATTTATACGGGACAGGATTCTGGAGGCCAGGGTTTGAATCCATGCTCAGCCATGGAAAACTATTTGGCATGTCACACTCTCTCAGCCTCAGAGGAATGCAAAGGCAAACTTCCTTTGAAGAAAACTTGCCAAGAAAACCCAGTGATAGTTTGCCTTAAAGGTAAAGCTAAAGGTAGTCCCTTGACATGAATGTCTAGTCGTAACCAACTGTAGGGGGTGATGCTCATCTCCATTATTAAGCTGAAGAGCCAGTGTTGTCCGAAGACGACTCCAACAGTCATGTGGCCAGCATGACTGCACCAAACGCTGTTTACCTTCCCACAGAGTGGTACCTATTTATCTACTTGCATTTGCATGCTTTCAAACTTCTAGGTTGGCAGAAGCTGGGAACAGTGACAGGAGCTCACCCCATCATGCAGCGGTTGGGCCTCGAACTGCCAACCTTCCGACCTTCCAATAGTCAGAATTGATGTCTTAACCACTAAGCCACCACATCCCTCTCTCAGGTTTGCCTTAGGGTTGCCATAAGTCGGAAATGTCTTGAGGGCACATAACAACAAAGTTAAACATGAAATCCCTGCACTCTTTCCACTCTCTCGTTTCCGCTGAGAGTGAGAATGAGAATGAGAAAAAAGAGGCAAAACCAATTGGGAGAGTGGCAGCTTTCTCCTGGTAGCACTTTTGTCAAAGAGTGCCTTTTGCTGAACAGATTTTTCCGATTTGGCAAAAGGCACACTTGCACAACCATCTCCTCTCTAGAAGAGAAAGGAAGTGCTATGAGGGCATGCAGAGTGACACAGGGAAAGCTGCTACTCTTCCAATCAATTCTAGCTAGCAAGCCAGGCAAAATCTTATCTGAGAGACAGGAATAGATTGGGCAACTGAAATCTTAACAGAAATCTTCTGTTAATCTTTGTGTCACAAATGCAGAGTCTCTGTTCATATCTGTTTTCAAGGATCAGACAGACTTTGAAATGATATAGTTTGAACTCCTCCTCAGCTACAGTGGAAAACTGAGCTATAGTCCCCCCAAAATAACTTTTCCAAATAGGCCAGATTGGACCTTGAGCACTGCAAGTGCTCCAATGCTATTTGAAATTTCCACTCCACCTTTCAGTTCAGAAAAACAAATACTGTCCTGGAGAAAGATGCCTGAAGAACTGCCATATCCTGTTGCCTAACCACTTCTTCAGTTTTAGTGGCTTAACTGTTTTTGGATTATTGTCTTCAGCAATAATTTTAAGAATTCACATACCTATAGTGTTTGGGCCCCCCCCCCCCCCGATGCACTTTTTAAGAGGAGTGAGCAGTCTTAACAAATGAATGAAAATAAATAGCCTTCTCCTTTTTTCCTGAGTCTTGAGGCACTTGTTCTTAACAATTTCTGATGATCATTAAAAAGAGATGGAGAAATCTAACAGTAATAGAATTGATGCCAGCCTCTGCTATCAAAAAGGAAGCTAAAACAGTAGGAGGATGGTGGGCCAAAAACTTGCCCTAAAATAAAATTTTGTAGAGTTTCAACTGAAGTCAATTGATCATGACCTGGGTTTCAGGCCTATAAACCAGCTGTGGGGAAATGGTTTTTGCCTGAGCTTGTTTTATGACTAGATTTACAAGATGGCCTTGTTTCTCCTGTGTTCCACAGCTTATCACCTCTGTTGAACCTATGAAGCATATGTAATATATTATGCAGAAAGCCATTGAGATACATTATTTGAGATTTAACATTTAATGTTGCCAATACAGTTGTCCCTATGTATGTGCAGATTCTTTATCCATCCACGACTTGAAAATAATTCATTTTTGTATCCATGCCGGGTCCTCGAACCAAACTAAAGGTCCATTCTATATTGCTGAAACCCAGCTTAATGTTTTGTTGTTCATCTTGGGCTGACCAAAAGCAAATCCTCAGACAGCAGATTGTAGGTGTAATGAAAGAGTGGGAAATGATTAATTATTTAAACTGTTAGTGCTGTATTTTTACTGCTAGAGAAGAGACATGCGTGAGAACTTTTCTGTCTCATGGGCTGGTATAACCTGACGGACTTTAGCTATGATCCAGCTTAATTTGGAGGGTTGAGGGTGGCACCATATGCTCTCCTACCTCAGACAGCAAAATGAATTAGGTGATCTCTGTGCTCAGTCAAAATGATTCATGACTCATGATGTTAGTCCTGAGCCATTGTTTTGGTTAGGTCCTAGCTGATTAGATCATGGGATGGAACAGTCTGAATCCAGACTGAAAAGGAAGGGTTTGGAAGCCAAGGGTTCTAGGGAAGATCAGGAGACTTTGGTTGCCATTTTGGTACAACTTATTACTTGGAAGTAAGCCCCATGGTATTCTGTGGGATCCATTTTCAAGTGCGCATAGGATTTTAGTCTTTGAGCTGGAAAATCAGAATACAAAGTCACTCTCTCTCTCACACACACACACATGCACTGTGGAGGTGGCATTACTCAATACAGTCCTGAAAATCCAGGTCACTGGCTTCAAGGTGGTTCTGTATTTAGCACTATTGCTGCAGTCACAAGTACTTTCATCAGCCAGAGATGTGTTTTATCAGTTACACTTGTTACACTGTGGGACATTTTTGGAAAATGGGAAGTCTACTTACCATTAAGCATATATTCATTGCCTCAGTAATTGTTACAATGTCTTTCATGTAAGACTGCCCTTGATGACTGTTCAGAAGCTTCTGCTAATGTGAAATGTCAGTCCCTCACTCTTTTTAGGGGTTAGAGAGATCTTGTAGCACCTTTGAGACTAACTGAAATAAAGAAGTTCAGAAGTAGACTGAAGTCTACAAAAGTTCATGCTGCCAACTTCTTTATTTCAGTTAGTCTCAAAGGTGCTACAAGATCTCTCCACATACTGATTCTACAGACTAATATGGCTATATCTTTGAAATCTTTTTGGTGGGTGAATATTAACATATTCATCTAATACTGTGCCAGTTGTACTGGCTGACTGCTCAGCATGTTCTTCTGATCTTGAACACTTTAACTTATAGAACACATGAATATACTGCATATCCCACAAATGTAGTGCTTATACACTTACTTGGAATAAATCCAATTATTATATAGGATCGTGTTAGAGAACACCTTTCCCTCTGATGGAAAGAAAGCCCTGTTTAGAGTCTCTCTGTTTGAAAATGGCTTGAGGACAGAGAAGAGTCTTTATTCTGTTGGCCTCATCATTATGGAAACTGCTTCTTGATAACTTCCAAAGAAGATCAAGTCTGTATGCTTTGGGAAAAGCCAATAAATTTAACCTGAATAACTTTAAAAAAGAACTAATGTTCAACAGTGATTATAATTTTATATGAAGGAGTTCCACTGGTGGTTGTGTGTCTACTGACTGACTCAATTGCACAGGCAATGAATTATGTTACAGGGCTGGGGAGTCTGTAACCTTTCAGATGATTTTGGATGAATTCCAAAGAAATTCCATCAATACTGATTGGTGTATACTGACTGACTTAATTGCACAAGCAATAAATTAAGTTACAGGGCTGAGGAGTTTGTACCCTTTAAGATGATTTTGGATTCCAGCATTCCAGCCATCTTGGCCAGTATAGGGCTTTAAATCTTAGGATGTGGCCCTGCATTTCATGGTCTGCCCCCCTTCCCTGCCTAGGAGGGAGGAGAGGAGTATCAGGGTGACAGTGCTGTCTTTAAAATTTTTCCCTTCATGTTCCAGGTCCTTGATACTGCAGACAGCTTCAGAGTAGGGGGATCTGTCGGTCCAGGCAAGGATCTGTTTAGTCATGCCTTCATCTTCCGAAGGTTGTTGAAAGAGCTAGCACTGGGAGAGTAAGGACGTTCAGCATAAGAAAATACAGAGCTGCCTCAATATAGGTTGCATCAGAAACCATTTAATATGACACTTCAGAAACACTATTTTGTGGCTTTTCCTAACTTACTAGCTCTCTAAGCACTGTTCCCACCATGGTTACCCTACTCTAAAAGGTTGAAGGTATAGTATAACTTCCTTTCTTTGGGCCTGAACAGACAGACCAAAATAAAGTTGCTTTGGGTCACTTTGGAGGTATGCTGTTTAAATGACACACACACATCAAGAGGCCAGAAGCTGTGCCAAAGCTGCACTCCAGTCCTTAAGACTAGAGTATGGCTTTGGCGTGGCTTCCGGCCTTTTAGGATGTATGCATCATTTAAATAGCATACCTCCAAAGTCACCTGAAGCAGCTTTATTTTGGCCTGTCTGTTCAGGCCCTTAGTCTGGAATGCAGGTGGATTCCAAAAATCATGGTGTGGATGTCTTTCTTCTTCAACTCTGCTGAGGCACATGAACCTTTTGCTCATGGTTTCTCTTCTCTTCTCTCTTTTCTGTGTCCTTTTTCTCTTTTTCCTCTCCTAATCACAGGTCCTGGCTCTTCCCTTATTTCATTTTTATATGCAAGAATGAATAACTTTAAAAGTTTTCTCCTTGATGGATGTGATTTGGTTAGTTTTTATGCATTTTCAAAAATATTTGAACGTCAATACTTGCCAAAACCTCAAAACCAAATTATATTTACTTCATGCTCATTAAATCCTTCTTAAACAGAAGCCGAGGAGTATTCATACTCCTGGTTTTGGCTGCACAGAACAGTGTGGGCAGATATCAAATAAAAGGTGGTTGACAATTTTCTCAGTGGTGTGTCACTGGGTCAAGATAATAAATAATAAGTAAAAATTTTATTTGTATCCCGCCTCTCTATCAAAGATAATCAAAGCGGCTTACATATTACAATATCTCCTTTCCCTCTCTCCCCTAAAACAGAATTAAACAGTAAAATATTAAAATATCTAAAGTAAAATAATCCAATTAAGATAAACAATGAGGAATTAGGCATAAAAAAGTCAATGGGATTAATATATTAGGTGTGTGGCCGGGATTACTTTTTGATAGGTGGGGATCTAACAACATTGTGCCATGTGTGAGTTCATGGCCATGGTGCTGTTGTGTAATAATTTGTGCAACTACAGAATCCATCATCATTATGTTAGTGTATATTTACTTTATTCTAAAAGCATGTAGGATTTGGGCTTCAAAGTAATCTTAAGTTACTTTTGGCACATGAACTGACATTTATTATCACACTAAGAAAAAAAACCAAGAGAAACTTGGGTGAGGGTCCCAGTCATGAATGAGCGTTTCTATGGTTCTAGAGAACCAGCTTGTTTCTCTCAACTGTCCCCTTTTGCTAGTATGAATTAAACCAAGAATGCAATTTGGAAACGCTACCTTCTTTGGAATAAACTGTATTCCCCAGCCATCATCATGTACAGATACAAGAGCTGGACAGTGAAGAAAGTCAACAGAAAGAAAATCAATGCATTTGAGATATGGTACTGGAGGAGAGTGCTGAGGATCCCATGGACAGCCAAAAAACAACAACAAACAAATGGGTCCCTGAACAGGTCAAGCCTGAACTCTCCCTGGAAGATGACTAAACTGAGGCTGTTGTACTGTACTTTGACATCATGTTGTACACCATGAGAAGGCATGACTGACTAGAAAAGACAATAGTGTTAGGAAAGGTAAAAGGCAGGAGAAAGAAAGGAAGGCTGCATGCCTAAGGCTAAACTCAATAAGGAGGTTATGGGCCTGAACTTACTACAGGAACAAAGCAGAGTAGTAGAAGATGGGGTTTTGGAGATGCCTCATCCACAGAGTCATCATGAGTTGGGGCTGACTCAAGAGTAGTTAACACACATGCTTTCATTTTGCTCCCTGCTCCCAGTAGTGACACCTTGCTGTTCCCACTCTCTTCATGGAAGGGGACTGCGAAGGGAGCTTTTTGGATATGGAAGAATCAAGCAACCATCCCGCAGGATCAGCAGTTGAGGAAGACGTAATCAAGGGAGCAGGGACTGACAGGACATTTTGCATGCCCCTCTCTGTCCCTATGGGAAAAGGAAGCTGATCTGTCCTAAACCCTTTCCTTGGGATTGTTGACTATGCTGGAAATAAAAATAAAAAAGACCCTTGAGGGCTGCTGTGAGCCTTTTGGCTGACAGTTGCCTATCCATAAGCTACACGTGGACTTCTCCTACGCAGAATAGTATTATGACTCCTGCTGAGGTGTCTGTTTCTGTTGTGCAATGATCTGCCGTGCTAGGGAAAAGGACTTGCCTTTAATTGAGGCCTTTTAGATTAGGAGGGTTGCTTTAACCAGTTTTGCAGTCTGTGTCATTATTTGTTGGAAACAGATGTTTCTTCAGCCTTACCTTGCTGCTTTTATTCCCACTCATTTTCGTTAGCTGTGTTTTTGTCCATGCCGTGTCATAGTTGGTGTGCTCTGCAGCTATTTGCTGAGTAAGCTACTTTGATAACTACTAGCTCTCAAACAGAATTTGGAAAAATTACTTTTTTGATTACGTTTCTGAGAATCTCCCAGCTGGCCTGGCTGCTGGCCTAACTGGGGATTCTGGGGTTTGTAATCCAGGGGAAAAAACCCTCCCTTTTCCAAGCTGTGCTTTAAACCATAGGCCATGTTTGCTCTCTTTTTGCCGAAACACAAGGGAGCCTCTCGAAACCATCCTTTTCCCCATGCATCCATGGAACCAATATTTAATTTTTCATGGAATTGTTTCAGAGCAGAAATGTTCATCAGAGAAACAGAATCCAAAAATGATGCAAACATGGACAAATAGATAGTTTTTATTTCACCATCATTAATAATAATAATAATAATAATAATAATAATAATAATAATAATAGTGATTTATTTATAGCCCGCCCAATCACAAGGAATCCAGGCGGGTTACAACAGTAAAAATAAAGATAATAAAATAAAATACAATAAATAAATAAAATACTGTACAATAAAATTAAAGAGAGTGAAGTGAGAACATTCACAGTTAGGCCTGATGGAAGTTGGGCCTCTCTTTTTCATTCCCTCCCAGGTCTGATGATGATGACGTCATGGAGGGAGGGCTCTTCTTCTTGAGGCAAGGATTTTATTTTAATTAATTTTAATTTAATTCTTCTCATTAAATTTAAGAGAAGAATTGGTGGACAGAGTGACATAAGTCACAGTAAATGGGGAGTAGAACTAGGTAGGGAAGGCCTGCCGGAAGAGATCCGTCTTAAGAGCCTTCTTAAAGGCTGTAAGAGTAGAAATGTCACGGATCTCCTTCGGCAGGTCATTCCATAGCTTCGGAGCTGCGATGGAAAAGGCCCTCTGGGTGACTGAAGTTAGCCTAGATTTTATTGGCTGAAGTAGATTCTTCCCCGAGGACCTTAGAGTGCGGGACGGACAGTATGGAAGTAGGCGATCTCTTAAATATTCTGGACCCAAGCCATGTAGGGCTTTGAAGGTAATCACCAACACCTTGTACCTTGCCCGGAAACTAATTGGCAGCCAGGGAAGGGATTTCAAAACCGGTGTTATGTGATCGGTACGACGAGTACCTGTAATTAACCTGGCTGCCATATTTTGTACAAGTTGAAGTTTCTGAACTTGGCACAAGGGTAGCCCCATGTACAGCGCATTACAGAAGTCCAATCGAGAGGTGACCAGCACATGTACAACTGTTTCAAGGTCTCCTTGTTCCAGGAAGGGGCGCAGCTGGCGTATCAGCCGAAGCTGATAACAAGTGCTCCTGACTGTCGCATCTACCTGAGCTGTCAGGTGAAGCGACGAGTCAAGGAGCACCCCTAAGCTGCGGACAGAGTCTTTCAGGGGAAGTGTGACCCCATCCAGAACTGGCTGACATAATTCCATACCTGGGCTTGGGTTTCCTATAACAAGTACCTCCGTCTTACCTGGATTCAGCTTGAGTCGGTTTTCCCTCATCCAGTCCATTACAGCCCCAAGACAGGCATTCAGAGGAGAGATGCCATCCTTAGTCACTGCATCAGTCTGAGACATAGAGAAATATATTTGGGTGTCATCAGCGTACTGATAACATCCTGCCCCATGTCTCCGGATGATTTTTCCCAGAGGCTTCATGTAAATGTTAAACAGCACAGGAGACAATATTGCGCCCTGGGGTACACCAAATTTTATCTCTCTTTTAGAAGAGCAACTGTCTCCTAGCGCCACCATCTGGAATCTGCCCGAGAGGTAGGACCGGAACCACTGTAGAACAGTGCCTCCAATACCTAACTCTCTCAGGCGTTCCAGAAGGATACCATGGTCGATGGTATCGAAGGCCGCTGAGAGGTCTAAGAGCACCAGCAGGGTCACACTTCCCCTGTCGATGCTTAGACGGAGATCATCAACTAAGGCGACCAAGGCCGTCTCAACTCCGTATCCTGCCCTGAATCCGGTTTGAAATGGGTCCAGATAATCAGCTTCATCCAAGACTGCCTGTAGTTGATTGGCGACCGCCCTCTCAATCACCTTGCTCAAGAATGGTAACAACGAGACTGGCCTATAGTTATTTCTATCCAGAGGGTCCAGGGAGGGCTTTTTTAAGAGTGGTCTGACCACTGCCTCCTTAAGACAAGAAGGCAGGGTACCCTCCCTGAAGGATGCATTGATTATATTTTTCAGCATCAGCTTGACTATATCACCCCCCTGGACAGCCAGCCAGGATGGGCAAGGGTCAAGAGGGCAAGTCGTTTTTTTCAGACTACTAAGGAGCTTGTCCACGTCCTCAGTACTAACCGACTCAAATTGATCCAGTCTAACAGTAATGGCGGAGGCGTTGGATGCCTCTCTCATTGCTTCTGACTTAAAGTTGGCATCTAAATCAGCTCTTATCCGAGAGATTTTATCTGTGAAATAATCATTAAAAGCATTACAGTAAGCTATGGTTGACTCTAATAGAGAGTTCTGGGTGGGAGGCAGTTGTGTTAAACTCCTTACCACCCTGAACAGCTTAGCTGGACATTAAGTACTGTATCTGATCTAAAATCTTTAAAGATGGCATTTTTAAACTTTTTTTTCCAACTGAGGATTTATCGCAAACCAGGGGGCATGACTTGTAGTTCTCTAAGTGTTGTTGGGTTTCCATTGTGCCATACCAGAGGTTATTATTATTAACCTCTATTATTATTATTATTATTATTATTATTATTAATAGGTTTGGTTATCCACTCTGGGTTTATTCCAGACTTTAAAAGAGCTATGCAGAATGTTGTAAAATAGGTCTTTCACTTTGAATATTTCCTTTCAAATCTGAAACAAAGCCCAGAGTGTCTTCACTGCTCTTTCAGTATCAGTGTCACTGGCCATCACTGTCCTTCCCCATTGGCTATGCTGGTCAGGGTTGATGGGAATTTCCAGTCTTACAGTCACTGGAAGACCACATAGTGCTTACTACCCGTATTAAACTGGATTTGTTGTTATTGTGTGCCTTCAAGTCATTTCCAATTCATGGTGACCCTAAGGTGAACCTATCATAGGGTTTTCATGGCAAATTTCTTCAGAGGGGATTTGGAATTGTTTTCCCCTGAGGCTGAGAGTGTTTGACTTGCCCAAGGTCACCCAGTGGGTTTACATAGCTGAGCCGGGATTCAAACCCTGGTCTCCAGAGTGATAGTCCAATGCTCACACCACTACACCACACTGAAGATGCTCAGACCCTAAATCCTACAAGCATTTAGTCTACATCCCTGGTGGTGTCACAAAGGGGGATAGGAGCAGAGCACATCTATTTTATTAATTTTTTTATTTATACCCTGTCTTTCTTCCAAGATGGGACTCAAGGAGGCTAGCTAGCTCTGGAACATTTTTCAAGAGCAAAAGGAATGATATCATCTTCTGGAGTACCCTGGAAATTTATAGGATCCAACAAATGAACACGCCTAAATGATAGCAAGACTCCAGTTTTCACAATTGTTTGTTTAATTCAGAGGAAGTCAGAAAAAGAAAACTATAATCAGGCAAATTATTTCCTTTGATTGAGTAAAACATGGCCTGATTGAACATGGCCTGCCAAAATAGTTGGGAGTCTTCTTGGGGGGGCTATTGTGAACAGTTCCTACATCTCAAGATTTGCCATTATACCAGTGGTTCTCAAATGGTGAGGCAGGCCCTGGGGCATAGGAGCATTGCACTCCTCTACCCAAAATTTTATATGTAAAATTTATACATGCATTGAGTTAAATATTGAATTTACTCAAAGAAAACTGTTTTTAAATTATTTATTTATTTATTTATTTTTATTTACAGTATTTATACCCCGCCCTTCAGCCCTAAAGGCTCTCGGAGCAGCTTACAATTATTATTATTATTAATTAGACGATTCCCTGCCTTTAGGCTTACAATATTAAAAAAAATTATTTCCTTATAAAATGTTAAAATATGAATATCCATGAATGTGCGAATGAAAATACACACACTGGATAAACAAAATATTTTTATCCATATACTACATTGTGTGTGTGTGTGTCACAACGTCCTCATGTGAATGTCAAAGGGGATTAAAAGTTGGAGTATCACTGCTCTATACCACTGTTCCCAAAATGGCAATTCCGAAAGTTCACTATACTGCAGGGCTGTCAGATAAATCAGTTTTGATTTAGATCCGAGTGTGGCAACACTACTGCATTAGTGTAAGCTGGGAGATTTTTTTGGGAGTTATAGTCCAAAACAGTGACTTTTCTAAGGTTACATTCATGCTTACATTCTATCCCATATCTATATAAAAATACAAATTTACACTAATCCTGGGGTTTTGTGCCAAGTATTTCCCTCTGATTGAGTTCAGTGAGAAGGAACCGGCCCCATCATCAACAATTACTTTCCTCCCATATCAGTAATTTGTCAAGCTCAAAGCATTTGATGCACAAAATATTTACTTGTGTTTATTTGGGACATTTAACTCCTACCAGCAGCTCTAGCTTCCAGTCTCCCTGGAATCAATGTCCCAAATTAATAGGACTTTTTGTTTTTGTACCATTCGTCATTCTCTCCTGCATATGCCCAAGGAATTCTGGGACTGCTATTTCTTGGGACAATGCATTATACAAGGAACTACAAATCTCTGTATTGCTCAGGCAACAGATTGTTGTTGTTGTTGTTGTTGTTAATATCCCGCCCTTTTCCCAAAAGCGGGACTCAGAGCAGTTTGCAAGATTAAAAACAGTACAATAGGAAAGTGTTACATTAAAACAGAATTAAATTATTACAATATTAAAACAGATTGCATATAAAAGAATAAAATATAGTTAAAAAGAAAAAGTGTTTAAAACACTTTAAAATAATACAACACCCACCTTGTTCTTGAAAAAGCTTCTTTTTAAAGGTCTGTCTGAAGAGGAAGGTCTTAGCCTGCCAGCAGAAGGACAACAAACAGGGGGCCATTCTCATCTCCCTGGGCAGGGAGTTCCAAAGTCTAGGGGCAGCCACGGAAAAGGCCCTCTCTTGTGTCCCCACCAACTGTGCTTGTGATGGTGGTAGGACAGAGAGAAGCATCTCTCCTAAGGATCTCAGAGCATGGGGCTGGCTCATTCAGGGAGATACAGTGCCAAGTAGCCTGGACCTGAGCCATATAGGGCTTTTTAAGTCATAACCAGCATTTTGAGTTGTGCCCGGAAACAAACTGGCAGCCAGTGGAACTGTTTCAGCAGGGGCATCTGTAACCTGCCCTTGTTAAAAGTCTGGCTGCAGCTCTTTGGACTACCTGCAGTTTCTGAACACTCTTCAAAGGCATCCCCAAGTAGAACGTGTTACAGTAGTCCAAACAGGATGTAACCAAGGCGTGTACCACCATGGCCATATCTGACATCTCAAGGAATGGGCGCAATTGGCACACAAGCTTTAGATGTGCAAAAGCACTCCTGGTCACTGCAGAGACCTGAGCCTCCTCCAGGTTCAGTGCCAAGTCCAAGAGTACCCCCAAACTATGAGCCTGCTCTTCAGGGGGAGTGTGATCTCATCTAATACAGGCTGCATCCCTATTCCCTGATCTGCCTTCTGACTGACCAGGAGCATCTCTGTCTCGTTTGGATTAAGTTTCAATTTGTTTGTCCTCATCCAATCCATTACTGATGACAAACACTGGTTTAGGACCAGGATAGCTTCCATGGATTGAGGCGGAAAGGAGTACAGTACTAGAGTTGAGTGTTATCCGCACCTCAACTCAAAACTCCAAATGACCTTTCCCAGTGGTTTCATGTATATGGAGTTTATTACATGGGGAACAATTGGAAGTATAAACTGTTATTAACCAGTGATAATCCCACAATTGCACTAATGGTTTTCACACAACCATTAGTCTTCAAAGTGATATCATCTCATGAATGACCTGTTATTATTGCACAATTGCGCTAATGGTTTTCACACAATGCCGAGGTGAAACTTGATTAAAATGCCATTAACCTGTGAATAACCAGGCAAGAAACAGCAGCAAATCATTCATGGGATTTTCCTGAGAATGACTTTTTGCAGTTTATTGCCTGGTTATTCCCTGGTTATTCACAGAATAATGGTTCTTGTGTTAATCTCATTTTAATCACGTTTTAATGTCAGTTGCATGATTTCCTCAGGTTAATCACACTGTTTAAAGCACCAGTTTCCCCCTGTGTGATTAACTCCTATATAGCATAGGGGACAGCACTGAACCCCGAGGGGCCCCACAAGCCAATGACCAGGGCATTGAGCAGGAGTCCCCCAGCACCGCCTTCTCGATTTTCCCCTTCAGGAAGGAACAGAGTACCTCCCTCCAGGAGGGAGAAGCAAGCAAAACATGATATTAACACATATCAGTGTCAAATAGTTGAACAAAGGTCTTCCAATTCAGTTTCATTACTGTTTTTGCTTTCAGTCTTCAGTTTGGTATGAAACCTTTTGAAATGGTTCAGATACATATCAGTTAGAATCATTGTGGTGATGTCTCTACATAAAAACTGATTTGCAACAGGAGGAAAAAGAACTTGAAAAACAGTGATTGATCAGACAAAACAACTTGGACCAAAGCTTTAATATTTCATAAAACTGCCTCATATGTTTATAGACCATTTATCTCAGGATGCACCATAGCTTAGAGGTACAGCATTGGTACAAAGGTAGGCTAAATATGTCCTGTACAGTCCTTCCCCCTATTTCCATACTGTCCCATCATTTTAATATAAATGTCAGTTTTGTCCTGTTTTCAAGGAGAAATGCCCTGTTACGTTGCCAAAAGCTTTTAAAGATCCTGTTTGAAAATGTGGTGGCCATTTGCAAGAGATCAAAGATTGACATTCCAACTATACATTAGTTTCCTTGAAAAAGTAACTTTTCAGCTACTGAAGTATCCATCAAAATTGAAAACCTTGTAGACAATTTATAGTCCAGAAAAATCAAAGTGTTTGTCACTATGAAAACAAAACTGTGTCATGGAGCGTGATAAGCTTTATGATGAGGTGTTGAAAGTCTGAAACTTGCTGTGTAAGACTACTTCATCAGAGAAATATTCATGGGATGATCTTGGTGAAATATGGTCCACCTCTAAAAATTATGTGTGAGTCTGTCACTGAAGAATAATTGTTAGCTCAGTATGTTCATGTAATAAAACTTTTGTTACCGTCTTCTCATGAATATGGAAAACAGTCAGCCCTCCACATTTATGGCTTCGATTTTTGCTGATTTGATTATTCGTGTATTTGATTAATATGTTCTCTCTGGGAATCTCTAGGTCCTCTGGCATGACTCTATGGTCACCACAGCAGAAGTAGTGCTGGAAGACCTAAGAATTCCTAGAGAGAACACTTTTGTAGGTCCTTCAGTGCAATTCTACGGTCACCTTTTGGCACACATTGGCCATAGAATTGTGCTGGAGGACCTGGAGATCCATAGAGAAGTGTTGTCTCATGTAAAAAAAAAGTGTTTTTTAAAATTTGTGCTTTTTCCATATTCGTGGGGGTCCTGTGCTCCTAGTCCCAGCAAATGTGGAGGGCCCACAGTATTACATAGCCCAGTCCCATTTTTGCCTTCCTGATGTCCAGTTTTTGTCTCAGAGAAATAAGGCCAGCCTGTACAAAAGCTCTTAATTTCTGGATTAAAGGTGCCTAACAGCTCACAGAATCTGTGCCAGAAATCTTGGAGATCCTTTGCTAATCCAGTGGCAATGTAATGCCCTCTGTCAGTCATGGGGACCCCATGGCCCTCCAGACATTTTTGGACTGCAACTCCCATTAGGCCTAGTCAGTAAAAGCCTTCCCCATACAAGTGCACCATGCCCCCCTCTCACACTGCCCACTATCCTTTTTCCTTCGCCAGGAAAACTTGCTCTAGCTTGAATATCATTTTCAAAACACTTCCCTAAATAGGTTTTTACATAGGGCCTGTACAGACAGGCCAAAATAAAGCTGCCTCGGGTCACTTTGGAGGCATCGTAAGAGGCCAGAAGCTGCGCCAAAGCTGCGTTCCTGTCCTTGGGACTGGAGTGTGGTTTTGGTGCAACTTCTGGCCTCTTAGGACGCATGCATCATTTAAACAGCATACCTCCAAAGTGACCTGAAGCAGCTTTATTTTGGCCTGTCTGTACAGGCTCCTTGTTAAATTTCTGCCTTCTGTCGTCTCATGTTATCTCCTTTTCTTTGGCTGCATCCTGCACTGCATTACAGAAATAATCAAGTTTGACAGTACTTTAACCACCATTGTTCAATGATATGGAATTCTGGCATTTGTAGTTTTTTGTCGCGCCAGAGCTCTCTGACAGAGGAGGTTAAATGTCTCACAAAACTACATTTTCCAGAAATCCAGAGCACTGAGCCGTGGCAGTTTAAGCGGTATCAAAGTGGGCTATTTCTGCAATGTGGATGCAGCTTATGTCTCTGGAGAACAGGGTGCGAATCCCTGCTCAGCTGTGGAAACCCACTGGGGTGATTTTAGGCAAGTCACACCCTCTCAGCCTCAGAGGATGGCAATGGCAAACCCCCTCTGAAGAAACTCATCAGAAATGATTTGAAGGCACACAACATAGACATCAATAAAGCAAAGTACATTATCATCCAAAATTGACAAAACAGGGATATCTTTATTGGAACAACAAAAATGCACAATATAAATGTTGTGGGCTTTTGAAGCTCCACTGGGGGTTCCTACTACTCAGGCAAAGAAAGAAAGAGAGATTGATGGTAATAGCCATAACCCTGCGTTTGGTCAAGATGTTGTGGTTTTTGTCCTCAGTTCAGATGGTATACAAAGGTATTCATGCTCTTCCTTCTGGCCATATGGGTCCTGGAGATTCAGTCCAGAAAATAAACTTTGAATTCCATTAGCAAGAAGGATCCATTAAAAAAAAGCAGTCACTTTTTCACATGGGGCAGAGGTGGGAACAGGACATGTCCTACATTTCAATCTCTGGTCCATAAGCCATTCCAAAATGTCCTCCATTTCCAGCATAATGAAGAATCATGGACTTATATCGCTAGGAGTGTTTTTAGCTTTTATTAGGGAATGTCCTACAATTTTATGGAATGTCCTACATTTTGTGTTGCTTTGTCCCCCTTTGCGGTTAGGGACATCTGGTCGCCCTGGATGGGAACCCTGCAGCTCTCCTGATGTGGTTAGGTTGCAACTCCCAGCAGCAGCCCACATCAGCACATGGTTGGGGATGCTGGGAGTTGCTGTCCAGCCACATCTGGAAAGCCACATGGCTCCCACTGGAACAAATCCTTTCCAAGGGCAGGCAGCAACTGTAACCTGGACCATATCTGCACTGGAGAAACAATCTGGTTTGACACCTCTTTTAACTGCCACGGCTCAGTGCTATGGAGTTCTGGGAATTGTAGTTTTGTCAGACATTTAGCCTTCTGTCAGAGAGTGTTCTGGTGCCACAACAAAGTAAAATTCCCAGAATTCCATAGCACTAAGCCATGGCAATTAAAGGTAGTGTCAAACTGGACTATTCCTGCAGTGTGGACGCAGCCCTGGAAACCCTATTCACCTGGGCTGCATCTGCACTGTAGAAATAATCCAATTTGACCCCACTTAAACTCCCATGGATCAATGCTGTGGAATTCTGGGAATGGCAGTTTGTTTCTGAGCCACAACAATCTACCATTCCCAGCATTCCACAGCATTTAAAGTGTTCTTAAACTGGATTATGTCTGCAGTGTATCTATATCTGCCCTTCCTTCCCACAGACTACTGTATATTCTTTTCCCTCAGGGAAAGAGAGCCTTGCACTGGCCCTTTAAGGCCCGCCGAGGTCACGTGAGCCTGTGCAAAAAAAAAAAAAAAGGAAGGAAGAAGAAGAAGAAGAAGAAAGGATGACGCACACTGGGCGGCGAGGAGGGGGGCGTCTCCCCCCGAACGCGTGGTTGTACCTCATTGGCCAGTCCCAGGGTCCAATCAGAAGCGGCCATCTGGGACGCCAACGTTCGGGGGCGGTGCCCAAGCCGCCGTGAAACCGTCCGTCCAATGAGAGCACGCATCTGGCTGAGGGGGACCAATAAGAACGTGGCGGGGGCGGGCCTTCGACTGAACTCGGTATAAAAGCGCTGGGAAAGCACTCGGCCGGCCGCAGTCGGTCGTCCATCTCTCAGTGGGGGGTTGAAGCGCGGAGGCTTTCTCTGTCTCTTCCTCTCCAACCAGGCGCCTCTCGCCAACAAAATGGGTCCCTTCCTAGCTTTCTGCTCCATGCTGGCGCTGGTGTCGGCGGGGCCCGCCCAGTACTTCAGGGAGGAGTTCGGGGATGGAGGTGAGCAGGGGGCCGGAGGGGCTGGGGAGGCTGGGAGATTGGAGTAGCACCGTTAAAGGCGCTTTACGATCAGGGTTTATCATCTCAGGGTGAAAAAATGGAGGACCCTGGAGGAAAAATGGAGGACAGGAGCCAAGGAAGAGCGTGGAGATTTAAATTCATAGCAGGGCGAAGCAGGTGTCCTAATCGCGAAGGAGGACGCAGGAATGGAGGACAAGACCCAGGAAAAAAGCTAAAAACACTACATATATAATATATATATAATATACATAATATATATTATAGTTATGTATTTGGGGCATGATTGAGGAGCATAGGCTTATATCTATATCTATGTAGATACGATATTATAATATAGTACATATATGCACTGATATATATAATTATATATATATATAGTGTTTGTGTGTGTGTATATATAGCCCTATGCTCCTTAGTCATGCCCAAAATGGAGGACGTTTTGGGATTCTAACAGCCAAGGAGGACGAGGCACTGGCAAATGTAGGCAATCTATGGCCAAATAAAAGCTTAGAAACGATCATGTACTGTAATGATAAGTTTGTATTTCTGCCCATGCCTCTTAGTCCTGCTCAAAATGGAGGACGTTTTGGGGACTCCTCCTGGACACAGAAGGTGGAAATGTAGGACATGCCCTGGGGGAAAGGAGGACATCTCTTCACTCTGATCCAAGGGTGGGGCAGATGTCCCATTTACTACTGTTTAAAAATGTCCTAGCTGCCAAGGAGGACAAGCACCATAAAAATGAAGGGCGTTTGAGGAAAATTCAAGGAGGGCATCCCCAAAGAAAAGCTCGCAACACTCCTATAAAGATAAAATGTGTGCATCTTAGTCATGCTCCAAAGGGAGGACATTTTGGACATGAAGCTGAAATGGAGGATGTGTCCTGGAAAAGGAAGACCCTTGGTTCCCCTGAATATACTTCTCAGCCATTTTCTAAACCAGTGATCCCCAAACTGTGTCCTTTAAGGGATTTTGGACTTCAGCTCCCAGAATCCCCAGATTGTTGACCAACATGGCTAAGGCTTCTGGGAGCTGAAGTCCAAAATCTCTCAAAGGGCACAGTTTGGGGACTACCATTCTAAATGGAGGACCTGTTGGGATTCCTCCTGGACAGAAAGCTGAAATGGAGGACACATCCTGGGAAAGGAGGGCCTCTGATCACCCTGCTTCTGGGTGTCCTCTTCCTTCTCTCCTCTTTCTCTTTCTAATCCCTCTATGCCAGGCAGATCAGAAGTGGTCTCTGAGCCTCCCCAAGATGAGCCACCTCCAGATGTAGGACCTTCAAGGAAAATGGAAGACAGTCCTGAATTAAAAGCTAAAGACACTCATAGAAATATAAATCCATGCTGCTTAGTCCTGCTCAAAAAGGAGAGCAGGGCGGGGGGGAGGAGGCTGGTTGGTAGCCCTAGCTTGGGGAATCCAAGAGTGGATAGGGTTGGGGATGGACATTGATTTCTTCACTCGCCATCTTTGATGGGGGACATGGAGGCATATATATGGTTGGTGGAAGGCGGTGGTCTTCCAGGGAAGGTGGAGGGGATCTTTGACAGATAACAAAAACCCATTTTTTTCACATTAAAATCCCTGCTGTTCTTGCAACTGCATTGTGCATGGTTCTCTTGCAAATCCCATTTTGAGACAAGGTGGGGTACGGATCCAGTAAATAAAAATACAGAATCATTTGTATGCAGAGAGATGGGATTTGTATTTGAAAATGACTGTGGAATGGAAGCCCACTGGGTGACCTTGGGCAAGTCACACTCTCTCAGCCTCGGGACGGCCATGTCAACCCTCTCTGAGTGAACTTGCCAAGAAAACCCCAGGATAGGTTCGCCTTAGGGTCACCATGAGTCAGAAGGCACACAACAGGAAACTGGAGCCATGTGTCCAAAGGAGGGCGACTAAAATAGTGAAGGGTCTTGAAACCATGCCTTATGAGGAACAACTTAGGGAGCTGGGGATGTTTAGCCTGGAGAAGAGAAGGTTAAGAGGTGATATGATCGCCCTGTTTAAATATTTGAAGGGATGTCATATTGAGGAGGGAGCAAGCTTGTTTTCTGCTGCTCCAGAGAACAGGACCCGGAACAATGAATGCAAGCTACAGGAAAAGAGATTCCAGCTGAACATTAGGAGGAACCTCTGACAGTCAGGGCTGTTTGACAGTGGAACAAACTGTAGTGGAGGCTCCTTCCTTGGAGGTCTTTAAGCAAAGGCTGAATGGCCATCTGTCAGGGGAGCTTTGATTGTGAGTTACTGCATGGCAGAATGGGGTTGGACTGGATGCCCTTTGTGGTCTGTTCCAACTCTATGATTCTATGAAAGAAGTAACTGACACAGATGTGTGCTGATAGGATTGCTGATAGCAGTGCGTAGGGTTGTTCAGGTTCTGCAGCAGGTAAAAGTGTGAAAAAGAGAGAAAGCTGTGCCTCTGGCCAGGAGCTGATATGCAGTTCCTGTAAAATGACAGGGAAAATACAAGAAAGGCAATTTAACTGCTTGATTTTGGGGGTGGAAAAGGGCAGTGTCCTGAAGGAGGAACCCGGGAAGTGCAGCCTCATGATCCTGTTGCCTTGTTCTTCTTTAAAGTGGTGACCAAAGACATATATTGCATCTATTGAGTTGTGGTCCTTAAAACCCCTTCTTAAGAAGAAATAAAAATTTTGTGTTCTCTCTCTCTGTGTGTGTGTGTGAGAGACAGGAAAAAGACTGTTGTGTCTAGTGTAGAGGAGGGATACACTGGGGAGTTGACAATTACAGCCTAATCAATGAGGGCCATGGGGACATTGAATGTGGACTAAATAGCTCACTGAGGGATGTCTCTAGCACACACATACCGCCCATTGCTGGAGCATCGAGAGTGACAGGTGGATGGTTCAATGATGATAGGGCTGCACTGTGTCTTTGTAACATACAGAAATGTTTGCTCCATAGCTGCCATTTCTCCACAGTATGCATCATACATGCAGCTAAATCAATAGAATTATATATCAGGGACAATGGGAAATAAAGACAGGTAACAGCATTTGGGGTTTGGATGGCATTGTTAATGCTAGCTACTCTACCCTGGTGGCGCAGTGGGTAAATGCCTGTACTGCAGCCATTCACTCAAAACCACAAGGTTGCGAGTTCAAGACCAGCAAAAGGGCCCAAGCTCGACTCAGGCTTGCATCCTTCCGAGGTCGCTAAAATGAGTACTCAGACTGTTGGGGGCAAATTAGCTTACTTGCTAATTAGCTTACTTGCTGTTCACCGCTATGATCTTTGGAATAGCGGTATATAAATAAAACAAATTATTATTAATTATTACTATAAAATGCAAGAGTCCCCTAAGGCCCTCAGATAGGTTTAAATAAATTGGGCAAAAAGCATTGTGTATCCTTGGGCCAATATAATTATTTTAAAAATTTCCAAATAACGTTTTGTCTGATTTCAATCCAGGGCAGGGAAACAGTAGTAAAAGCAAACAGTCACCTTCTGGGTTCTGCTTATAGAGTTCATTTAGGCTAAATTCTCTGCACATTTGCATGGGAATAAATACCATTGAACACAGTGGGAATTGTGTCTGGATAAGCATATGTATGGGAGTGTGTTGATAAGATCTTCCGTTATGTATCATCATAATACATTGCACACATGTTTCATTTTCTGAATGTAAGTTGCAATACGCTGTCCAAGGGGGCAGCTGTGTCCTTTTGCCTTTGTGGGGGTTAGGGAGAGGTAAAAGAGTATGGTCCAGTCTACATTGCAGAAACCATCCAGTTTGACACCGCTTTAACTGCTCTTGCTCGATGCTAGGGGATTTTGGGATTTGTAGCTTTGGGAGACATTTAGCCTTTTCTGTCAGAGTGCTCTGGTGCCACAATGAACTACAGTCCCCAGGATTCCCTAACACTGAGCCAGGGCAATTAAAGCAGTCTCAAACAGGAGTATTTCTGGAGTGTGGATTGGTCCTAAGTCTAGCTGCTACTGCTATTTTGTGATAGAATACTATAACAAATATCCAGTGCTATTTTTAACTAGAGCAGTGATGGTGAACCTTTTAGGGGCCGAGATCCCAACCTGTAACCCAAAACCCACTTATTTATTACAAAATGCCATGTCCATCTGGCTTTCTAGTAACAAACTCTGGCAAATTCTGTGCTGAGGCAATGGCACATGTGCCCACAGAGAGGGCTCTGAGTGTCACCTCTGGCATGTGTGCCATAGGTTCGCCATCACTGAACTAGAGCATCTTAGCATAATAAGATGGTGGATAGAGTGTCATCATGCAATTTGCTCTCTTGTGATCTGATCAAGCCACCTTTTTCATTAAGTGCTTGTTTATATTTTGATAAGGTGGATGTTCTGGTTTTACAGGCAGTGGTAACTTAAATGGTAGATGAGGCTTAGGCTGTTTTGCACATTGACATGCTCACAATAGAAACACTTCCTACTCCTAATTACTGTAGCTGGTAGTTGTCCATTTTATGTTGCCATTCTGTTTAGTAGGGTGTGCTGAGATGAGTGGAGGAAGAGCCACAGAAATGGAGAACCATTTAATATAAAAAGGCTCAATAATATAACAAGTGAACCATGTGCAGATCATACCGCTGACATGTATGATTGAAAACAGTGGGTGCAAGCTGTGCTGGAGCTCATTTTAAATAAAGTCCTTGAAACATTATTCCCATTTGGATTTGCAGTTTAAACTGCCTGTTGTCTGTTTCTTGTAAATCGCATTTGAGGAGACAGTAATATCCATGGGTTGTACTTGAAATTAGTCAGATACTATCATTTGTCTGTTGGCCACTAAGTGTCATAGTTGAGTAAGGATCTGAATTCAGGCCATGATTGGTAGTCCAGAACTATCCATCACATCAGCCTCCACCAGCCTTGCTTTGCTCTAAGAAGTTACATACTTTCAGTTTACTTTGCTTCAGTCTGAATGGAAACCATTGATACACTGAAGGTTTAATAGCAACAAAGTGTTTACATAATTGGTTTGTGACTCTAAGAATGTACAAAATAACAGCAAAGATGTATTTCTAAAAATTGCAAACTTGCTGTAAAAATAAAAATCATTTGTAACGAGGACAAAAATAGCTGGTCCTCACACACTGTCTTGAAAAGAACTGATTTGGCTTGTATTCTTTTAGTGAAGCAGAATTATGTGCAGTGTTTAAAATCAAATGTTATTGAAAGATGCATAGTGATTCAGTGGAAGTTTTATTCCCCCTTTTAGATGCCTGGACAAGCCGTTGGGTAGAATCCAAGCACAAATCGGACTATGGGAAATTTATACTTACGTCTGGCAAATTCTATGGAGATGCAGAAAAAGACAAAGGTAAGAGAACGTGCTGCAGGGTGTGTCCTTTTAACTCAGTGACAGGTGAAACTGTAAAACTGAAAATGCTGACTGTAATGCTATATCAGTCTGACAAAACATCACTTGAATTCTGTACATTGAAACAGCCTTACAGCATATGGTGTCTTTATTTCTTAATATTGGCTGGCTAAGAACATTGTATTGCCATTAGCAGGCTTTGCTTCATTACTTTTGTTGGGGAAAATCCTTTGCCAAGTATTTCAAAATGGCTCTCTAGTGCACTTTGGCTTCTAATGTGATAAAGTGAGGAACTTGGGATCTTCCATATGTTAATGAATTATTTTATTTCTTCCATCCTGCTTCACCATTTCCCAGGCTGTTTGGGATTAATGAAGAGTTTGGTGAAGGCATTAATTACATGTTTCATTTTCTCAGGACTTCAGACGAGCCAGGATGCTCGCTTCTATGCTATCTCTGCTCATTTTGAGCCTTTCAGCAACAAGGACAAGACCCTTGTGGTGCAGTTTACAGTGAAACATGAACAAAACATTGACTGTGGCGGTGGCTATGTGAAACTCTTCCCTTCAAGTCTGAACCAAGAAGATATGCATGGGGATTCTGAATACAACATCATGTTTGGTCAGTGTTTCTTGGGAAAAGAGATTTCTGTGATAACTTGACATTTATGTGGGGGATGTTTAATGGAAAACAGTGTCCAATGAACTTTGTCTATAGTACATTGAAGATTGCAGCTTGTAGGTCTTGTAGGTATAAGTAGGCATGTAGGCAAGTAGGTGTGTATGACTACTATGAAGGGTGATATTGGGCTTGCCATGATGCCATGCTAATATTGAACACCACTGTACATTAGTTAATTGTGCTGAGCCTTGGCATCGTACCTAATTTGAGGGATATAGTCTTCTCCTTGCTAACGCATAATATATTAGTGAATCTCTTGCCTTTGGGTGGGAACATTGCCTAAGGATGCCTTTCCTTGGGAGTCAGTTATTGGGTTGGTGAGGTGGGTCAGTGATAGATGTAGTCAGATCTGATGATGGATGGGGTCAGCCTTTATCTGCTACGTGCTCATTTTCTTTCTTACCCACTCATGTGCTCCTTGCATTTGTCGATACTTGCATATTGTGCTACATCCATCCTTTCATGCTCAATCCATTTCCTGCCTCCCATAAATCTCAGCCCCATGTGCCACCAATGAGATTCCCCCCTCCCCCCAGCAGAATTACTGTGCAGGTTGGAAGAGAGGAAGCAGTTGACGTATGCCTTGCCATCTACAGCTGCAGTTCTGAAGCCTGGTGTTAAATATACCAGTTAGGTTGAAATGAAAAATTACCTAGTCTCCATGAACAGGCTCATTTTGAAGCCTGATTGCTTCATGCAGGCAGGGGTTGCCTTGAGAGGAAATAATTTTGTTGGTTCCTTCCACAGTGGACAAAATGGGCTTTCCTGAAAGGTATTTCTTTTTTCTAATAGGTCCAGATATTTGTGGCCCTGGTACCAAGAAAGTTCATGTTATTTTCAACTACAAAGGCAAAAATGTATTGATCAATAAAGACATCCGTTGTAAAGTGAGTATCTAGTGATGTAAGATGGGTGGTATTCATTACAGCACTTAGAAGCTGTATTAACATTCTAGAGTATGTCCAGAGGAGAATGAAAAAGACACTGGAGATAAATCCAGCAGGGAAAGTTTCTAACAACTGAGCATGTTTAGCCTGAAGAAGAAGCTATTAGGAGGCAGTTTGGTAGTCCTCTTCAAATAAGAAGGGTTACCACATATGTGAAGAAAGTTCTGGTAAACATGTCTCTAGGGAACAAAGCATGCATGTTCAAAACTGATCTGGTTGGAGAAAAAGAATGTGTTTTCCTCAATATAGTTTCTCTTGACAGGATGATGAGTTCACCCATCTCTATACCCTCATTGTTCGACCTGATAACACTTATGAGGTGAAGATTGACAATAACAAAGTTGAGTCTGGTAGCTTGGAGGATGACTGGGATTTCCTGCCTCCTAAGAAAATTAAGGATCCAGAGGCAAAAAAACCCGATGACTGGGATGAAAGAGCTAAGATAGATGATCCTGAAGACTCAAAACCAGAGGTAAGGGAATGCTAATTCTGTTCTAGCAACATCTGTATATGACATTTGAGACCAATAGGAGCAAAATGATAGGTCTGTGTCCCAAGCAGCGTACATGCCAAGCTTATACAATTGAGGAAACAACTAAGTTGAAGGAAGAGATGATAGTGTTCAGGGTCATTGTAAGATGAGATGGTAACACTGAGAAGGCAATTAATGGCTGTGTTGGAGACTAATTTGAAGTAGTATTGATTTAGGTTTGATGAAATTCTGCCTAAGAGTCTTGGATTTTCTTAATTCTTTTTACAGGACTGGGATAAACCAGAGCATATTCCTGATCCTGATGCCAAAAAGCCTGAGGACTGGGATGAAGAGATGGATGGAGAATGGGAGCCACCAGTAATCCAGAATCCGGAATACAAGGTAAGAGTGATGAGGGTTTCAATTTTTGGTTCGTTGATTTTAAAAACCTCACCAATTCAAGGTATAAAAGGATCTTCTTAAAGGTATTATCCTTTCTTGTGAAGCAGAATGCTTGCTACCAAGGTAGGTTTGACTTTCAAATAAATAGAAAAAATTATGAAATTTTGTTTTGGGAAAAATATATTTAGACATAGAGTGAATTTCTTTAATTGGTTGGTGGTCCTAATGATGCCTCAGTTTAGGCTTTTTTGCTGTTGTGGATGTTGCTCTCTGTTACAAACATACCACTATTTCAAAAGCTTTATAGTTGTAGATTGTATTTGTAAAATTGGGTTTCACCCTCTTGCTGGAATATGGTCTTGTTCCTTGGATGTGGTCTAGGTGCAAAGCTGAAATTGGTTTCTGAATGTAATGACTAAAGTAAGCATATGGAAATGTTGGCACTTCTCTCCTCCCCCTTCTGATTGCTGAAGTGAGATGTGGAATGATGGGTATAGTTGACTAGCTGTAGCCAAGAAAGATAAATTCACACTGGAGCATGCACAGGGCAAATAAATGTAAACCTAAACAGTTGCTTCTGATTATTAAAAAAGGAGAACAGGGAATAGAGATTCTCTATGTGCTTTCCACTTGATGGCTTGGTTTCACATTTCAGATGTGGTCCTGGGTTCAGCTCTGAACCTGGATGCTCAGGTTTGGCAGTGACTTAATGTTTGCACAAGTGAGAACAGTTCACCATCTGGGCCCATTCTTGGAAATATCAGCTCTACATGGGCTGTGTCTGAAGTGTCCAGAAATTTCAGCTCGATTTTGTGGGGGCAGCTGTATGGTGGCAGTGTTTGTTCTGGGAGTAAAAAGGAGGCTTCCACTCCACCTTAACAGTGGCCTACAGAGGGACGATCAGGTATTGTACAAGGCTTCATTGTTAGCTTGGCTTTGCTGCCTGCTGGCTTATGGGCACAATAGTAAAAGTCATGTGTATGGCCTATATACTGCAAGCTTGTCTGTGTGATGAGCTCTTTGGAGGAAGATCATCTCTTGGTCCATTAGAAGCATAGAAGCAATAATAATATTGGGGGCAGCAAAAGTTAATATATGTAATTCTACAGATACGTAAGAAGAAGGGGTGAAATGCAGAAACGGGATGCTTTTCAAATAAAAGAATGTACAAATTCGTGAAGGGTTTAGAATGGAGCAATGTCTGAAGACATTGTTAGTCTGAAATGCCCATTGGCTGTAACCAGCATAGCAGATACAGTCCCAAGTAAATCTGATAGGCCACAAGTTGTCCACTCCAGTTTAGAATTGGGATAGCCTGATAATGTGATGGGTGAGATTTGTCCCTCTTCCAAGCCTGTGACTAGTGGAAAAATCAAATATATTTTAAGTGATAAATAGTCCATAGTTCTTTATTCAAATGCCTTGCACACAAAAAAGAAAAGAATACATACCAGTTCTTGGATTTCCTGTTTCAATGCATGTCTTTTCCAGGGAGAGTGGAAACCTCGTCAGATCGACAATCCCAACTACAAAGGAAAATGGATTCATCCTGAGATAGATAATCCTGAATACACACCTGATCTCAACCTGTATTCCTATGAGAATTTTGGTATCATTGGCTTGGACTTGTGGCAGGTGAGTTGTCTTTGCCTATTTCCTGACAGACTTTGTATAAAACAGAAAGCCAGTAGATAATACAGAATAACAGATATCCATTTATTACCAGAAAAATAAAAGATGCAATATATGTATGAAAAATAAACATGCCATAGTTTTAAAATCTACAGTAGATAGACGTGTTTCATAACCCTTTATAATCACTGTATCATAAAACACTTTGAAATGAAGTGGGTTGGATCTAGACTTAATCATACTTACATTTTGTAATTGTGGAATAAACAAATCATGACTGACTTCATTTTAGTGAGTCTGTTTATAAACATGACTAAACTGAGTTCTAGTTCAAAATAAATAAAACAATAAGAAATAGAGGCCACACAGATAAAATACGGTGTCTGTAATAGCATACTTGACCACACTGGCAGTCTTCAGAAGCACTTCACAGATTTAGATTGTAAACTGTTTTGAATATTTTTTTAACAGAAAAGGATAAAGTGTAAATAATATAATCATATAAACAGCATAGTATAGAAAGCTCTTATATACAGACTGAGATTCCAAAATAGAAGAAAGATGTAATGAAGGTGATAAAAGTATGACATACAACTTTTAATGGGCCCATAAGTGTAACAGAATGTTCCCAGATCTGTTCCATGTTTCTCCTCCTTTCCCTTCTGATCTTATTTTACTTTCTCAGGACAAACATTAGACTTGTCTGAAAATGTATTGATCCAGCGCTGTGTAGTGGTTTGAGGATTGGGCTCTGGAGGCCAGGGCTCAAATCCCCACTAAGCCATGGAAACCTCCTGGGCCCATGAAACATCAAGAAAACCCTCTGCCCTTGTTTTAGCCTGGAGACTACTTCCTTGCCTCATTTTTATCCAAGTATTAAGATCCTGGGGGGTGGGGTCATTTTTGATATTGTCATCACCATTGAATAAACATTTTATGGCAGGGGTGAGGAACCTATGGTCCTCCAGGTTCTGATGAATTACCATTCCCATCATGCCTCACCACTAGCCAGGCTGAGGGAATTTTAGCCAGGCTCTTGAGGGCTTGTTTGCATCTCCTCTTGTTATGGTGATGCTACATGCTTGGCTGGCATGATGGGAATGGTAGTTAGTCAGAACCTGGAAGGCTGTAGGTTCCCCAAAGAGTGAAAGAGTGACTGCTTTTCAGGTGATTTAACTTTCATTGAGAAGGTAAATTGGCTCCCTTTCTGTTGGTCTTAGTCCAGAAGGCAAATATTTGTAGTAAGACAGACCTTTGGCATGTAAACAAGTCTGCTGTTAAAGGCAATTTCAGTGATTGGGTGCTGACTGTGTTTATCTTCTGTTTTTTATTAAAGATTTTTGTAGCAATTAAATGAATAAGCACAATCTATAACAAAGGCTTTGGATGCACGTTAATATTTGTTTTATATTGCATCTTAGGATTTTGTTTTTATCTGTTTTATTACACTGGCTACCATTTTTGTTAGAAAGGTGGGAGAATATTAAATAAAAATAGCAAATTTCCCATGTTTTCTTGAATTTTTCTTTTTAAAAAATTTTAATTGCTTCACAGATACCAAAACACTTCTTACATTGGAAAATTAGAGCTCATGGTTTTTGGTTTTATTTCAGGTCAAGTCTGGCACAATCTTTGACAATTTCCTGATCACTGATGATGAAAAGTTTGCTGAAGAATTTGGTAATGAAACCTGGGGTGCCACTAAGGTGAGGCATTTAACTTGTCTGATAGAGAAGAGTCAGCACTACTCTGGTTCCTTTTATTACCTAACTTTGTAATTTCCCAGGCCAGCTAGTTATACATTGCGATGGGTTTGGTCAAAATCCCTTTCTTTAAATTGATAGAGTACTTAATATACTGAAGGCTAAATCTAATTTTCCTGTGGTGCATCTTCAGAAACATAGCATTCACCCCTCTTTCTGTAGGTTATGACAGAAATGAAACTTCTTGGAAATTGATGTGTGAACACTTGTAATACCTATTTTATTAGTAGGAATGATTTGAGTGGTCCTAGATGTGTGTCCCACAAAATGGTGTAATATGAATGAATCAGTGCCTTGGACAAGGCTGTAGTGCAGTAGTTCCTAAACACTGGTTCTTCTGATGGTTTGGACATCAGCTCCCAGAATTCAACTGTTGGCCAAGCTAGTTGGGACTTCTGGATGTTAAAGTCCAAGTCATCTGGAAGACCAAAGTTTGGGAATCACTGCTGTAAACTCTAGTTGCTGTTTTAATCACCTAGCCACATGGCTCCCAAAACATTCAAGCAGAATACTAAGATGTGACTTTGAGGTATATGTGCTTAATACAGAGTTTCACCAAATGTAATGAACTATATAACTCGCAGCATTATTCATCACTATCTTGACTGGCTAAGATTGCTGGCAGGTATTGTTCAATGTTTGAGGTGCCACAGAGCTCCTACCTGTTAGAGGTTTAAGTTTGTCAACAATATGATTGTTTTACTAGTGGGGTGGGCAAAGTGGAGCCATCCAGATGTAGGCAGGCTGAAACTCCCATCATCCCTCATAGATACAGCCAACAGTAAAGAATGCTGGTAAATGAAGTCCACCAACCTTTAGAAGCCCACACTTTGCTCACTTATTTTCTGCTGGTTTCCAATTCTGTGCTTAACATAACTGATAGCTCATACAAATAACCTTGCTCAGTTCATATATGTTTCCCTTTTAACTGCCAATAGGATGCTGAGAAGAAAATGAAAGAGCAGCAGGATGAGGAACAACGAAAGAAACAAGAGGAGGAAGACAAGAAGAAGAAGGAGGAAGAGGGAGAAGATGATGCTGAGGGTGAAGATAATGAGGAGGAAGATGATGAGGACGAAGAAGAAGAAAAAGAAGAGGAGGAAGACACAGAGGGCCCACTGAAGGATGAGCTGTGATTGAGGGTTGTTGGGTGTGCTTGTTGGCTGAGCCTTGTCCTGGACCTGTACCACGCAGTCCGCTTGGTTGAACCCAACTAAGGAAAGGGGATAACAGTAATGTCTCTATGAGACACAAGAACTTTCTTTTTTTATTGGTGTGTTTGTTTGTCTTAACCCCCTTCCCAAATACCATCAAATTATTCATTCATGTCAGTAGATGGGAACTAGCACCTGCATCCTGAAAAGGCTAATTTGTAGGAATTAAAACCTTTTGAATTGGGGGAAGATACCATTGACCCTTCTTTTTTTAAAAAAAGGTAGCCACTTTTTCACTGAACGTTGTCTCTGTTGACCCTCCACAAATGGATTTCCAAAAAGCAGAACTACCTTTCCTTTCCTGAGGTTTGCCCTTACCCTTGAAGGTGCAGGGAACTTCAAATAGTAATTTCTTAGTCCCATGGGTGGGTGGTTGGGCGGGCGGGCATGCTGGGGTGGGAGGATGTGAGGGGCTTCTTCCAAGTCTATCAAAAAAAGAGAAGAAGTTGAGGCAATTAGTATTGTATATCTCATTCTAGGGAGAACATGGGTATGAGTAATAGTCCTTTGTGCATCAGACAAATCAATTTGGTGCTATTTAAAAGCACCAAATGTAATGAGCCAAATTTGGCCTAGTATGCCGACCTGCTTAAGTTTTTATCTTGTTCCCATGGTGAGGTAGGGGCCAGTATTGCAGTCTTTCAGCTAAGGGAAGGGGGGGGGGGGGGGGGGGGGATAATTTCTGCTTTGTGTTCAAAAGGTGCATCTTCACACAGAAATCAAGGAATGAAGTTGGGGGAGCTTTTGGAGGCAGAGACTTAACACCAGAGGGGGTCATCTCACTTGTTCACACTTGAATGTATGAAAGATTGAAGACAATTTCTATTAAATTAAACTTACGTCTGGCCCATAAGTGATCTATGTTGTCTTAATTGCTCAAGGCTGGGTGAAGTCTAGGTGTGCAACAGGCTTGTCAGTTGTACAGTGATGCGGTCTTGCTGGGCTGACTTAGCAGAAAATGGCTAAAGCGGTATTATAGCACATCTAAGTTATTTAAATTGGTTTAAAGAGGTTCAGCAAAATCAAATATTGTGGCCTGCTTGGGAATTTATAGTATTTAGTAATTGATTTTTTGGAATGGGGAAATATGTGATTGAGGAGGCCTGTCTTGGTACTGGGACAGGAAAATTTTGTCAGCCTCTGGAACAGGAACTGGAGGTGGGATGTGAAGTTGTATGGGTGTTGAACAGGCTTTCTTAAGGCAGGAACAGCATTGAGTAGGTACAATGTCAGTTGGGATATACCACATTTCCTGTTGTAGAATGGGTGGAAAGCAAATGCTGCTGGGAAAAGGAGTCACTGAACACATGTCCCATGAAATTCCTACTGCTTGAGCTGTCTGCAGTGTGAAGTAGATAAATAGGCTATTCATCTTTAACTGCCACTGATCATGTCTGCTTTAAAATGACTAAATGGCCATTTCTTAGCTACAGCCGACCCTCCATGACCATGGATTCAAGCATCCACAGCTTGAAAATACTTAAAGATATATAAATGGTTTTGCCATTTTAAGCAGGGGATGCTATTTTAGTATGCTGTTATATTTAATGGAAATTGAGCATCCTCGAATTTTAGTATCCATGGGGAATTCTGGGACCAAATCCCAGCGGATACTACGGGACCATTGTTTTGGAGTATTTGTATTTTTGGTACTTAATGCAGTTTTATTCCCTTGTCTGCAATATAAGCAATGCACAACTGATTTGGTAATACAGCAATATGCCCTCAAAACATGGCAATTTGTGGTCTGACTGACAATAATTTGAGAGACAGCATGGTCTAGTGTTGAGCATTGGATGACAACATTGTTCAGTTTCCCATTAAACCTATTGGGTGACCTTGTGTGAGCTTCACACTCAACACCAGAAAACTGATAGGGTCACAACAACCACCAGTTCATTTGGCCTGGAAAATGTTACTGTAAATACCCTTGGTATCTGCTAGGGTTTGGTTCCAGGACCCCCTGTGGATGCCCAAATCTATGACTGCAGAAATCCTGTTAAGTACAATGGCATAGTAAAATGGTCTCCCTTAAATAAAATAGCAAAACCAAGGTTTGTTTTTTGGATTTTGGATTTTTTAAAAATATTTTTAAGCCCTGGATGGTTAAACTCATGAATATGGAAGGCATCTGTATGTCACTAATCGTACCTCCCCAGTTACAGTGCTGGGAGGCTTATGGAAAGCCTTCAAGTGTCCTATTGAACATTCAGATCTTAAAATCCTTAAGATAAGTGTTAAAGGGGGTGTTGCCTCTTAATGATCCACAAGGCTAAATATGGTTTAGGATACCACTAGTCAAAGCTATGGTCCCTAGACCCATGCTGATCACAAACCAGAACCAGGCCCCAGCAAGTTTCCAAGGATTGCATAGTGGACTTCGTGTTGGACTACAGCCCTGGATCAGGGTGACCAGATGCCCTAACTGCCAAGGAGGACAAGGCACCACAAAATGTAAGATGTTCAAGAAAAAGGTAGGACATTGCAAAATAGTAACTAAACATTAAAATGATTGTGAGCCACCATGGGTACCCTCTGGGAGAAACAGCATACAAATGAAATCATACAAGTTAATACTTAATCATGCTCTGAGGACATTTTGGAATTCCTCCCGGACAGAAGGTTGAGATGGAGGACATCACCCTGCCCAGCAGACCTGGGTTCAACTCCCAGCTTAGCCACGAAGCCTGCTGGGAGATCATGGGCAAGCCACACTCAGCCTCGGGAAGGCAATGGCATAACCACCTCCAAACCTTGCCAAGAAAACCTTTTGAGAGAGTTGCCATAAGTCAGAAACAACTTGAAGGCACCTACACAGTGGTTTGAGTGTTGGACTACGACTCTGGAGACCAGATTTCAAATCCCAGTTCAGCTATGTAAACCCACTGAGTGACCTTGGGCAAGTCACACTGTTAGCCTCAGAAGAAACCTGGGGGGGGGGGGGAGAAACCATGATGGGTTGACTTTAACTTGGAAATGAAGACACACAACAGCAGCAACAGCAGTGTGGGTTCAGCCCTGTTTCAGGAAGGCCACACTTGGAATGCACTAGATTTCAGGCTCCTCCTTTTTCAACCTTCTGTCCAGGAGGACTTCCAAAATATACAGTACTCCATTTTGAATGTAACTGAGAAGTGTGAATTTATATTTCTAGGAGTGTTCTGAGCTTTTATTGGGTGTTGTCACAAATGTCCTCTATCTTCACTGCATCTTGCGCTCCTTGGCAGTAAGGACATTTGGTCAGCCTGGATCAAGGTGACCAGAGCTCCTCCTTTTCAGGACGTGCCTTGCATTTCCACCTTCTGTCTAGGAGGAATTCCAAAATATCCACCATTTTGAACATGACTGAGAAACATGAACTTATATGACTTCTGAGCTTTTATTGGGTTGTGGCCTCCATTTTGTGGTGCCTTGTCAGTTAGTGGCTGTTAGGACTTCTGGTCACCCTGACCAGAGATCCTCTTTTTCCATTTCAACCTTCTGTTCAGGAGGAATTCCATTTTGAGCAGGACTAAGGTGGCAGAAATAATAAATCCAGTTTGAGACTGCTTTAGCTGCCCTGGCTCAGTGCTAGGGAATCCTAGGAACTGTAGTTTATTGTGGTCCCAGAGCTCTCTCTGACAGGGATGCCCAGGATTCCCTAGCATTGAGCCAAGGCAGTTACAGCAGTCTCAAAGTGGATTATTATTCCTGCAGTGTGTTTGGACCCAAAGAAGCACGGCATTTATATTTCTAGGAGTGTTCTGAGAGCCTTGGTTGGGTCCTGTCCTCCATTTTATCTATGGATGCCCTCCATTTTGCGTTGCCTCCTCCTCCTCCTCCCTTGGCACTTAGGAGGAGGAGGAGGACACCTGCTCTGACTAGATTCTCAGGTTAACCAAAAGCTCTGTCTAGTTAGTACCACCAGAGCGGTCGGTCTAGGCCTCGGACTCTATGGTTCTCTCCTCTTCACCAGAGCGGTCGGTCTAGGCCTCGGACTCTATGGTTCTCTCCTCTTCACCAGAGCGGTCGGTCTAGGCCTCGGACTCTATGGTTC
>NC_056523.1:196692786-196731926 GCF_019175285.1 Sceloporus undulatus
GCTCCTCTTCACCAGAGCGGTCGGTCTAGGCCTCGGACATTATTCGGATTCCCCTTCCCACTCTGCGCACGCGCCGTTGGTGGACTTGCTTCCTTTCCTCTCCCGTCACGTGGGAGGGGCCTGGCGGGGACCGGAAGTGGCGCCCAAGGAGCGATTAAAATGGCGGCGGCGTGAAGTTGCATGTCGCTGTGGGGTCCCCTGCTGAGTCCGTTGCGAGGAAGCGCCGGCTGTTGACGCTCCTTTTCACCGCTGCCGTCATGGCGGTGACCGTCACTCTCAAGACCCTCCAGCAGCAGACCTTCAAGATCCGCATGGAGCCCGAAGAGACGGTGAGCGGGAGGCAGGAGGCAGGCGGGGGGTATCATAGAGTCCTAGAGTTGGAAGAGAGCGCAAGGGCCCTGATCCAGTCCAGCCCCATTCTGCCATGCAGGAACTCTCACTCAAAGCATCCCCATTGACAGATGGTCATCCAGCCTCTGCTGAAAGACCTCCAAGGAACCAGCCCTAGCCCCACTCCTCCTCCCCTTTTCCCCTCGCCAATGACTCACTCCTCCTTCTCTCACTATCTCTTGCTTCCCGGGTGGACAGGCGTCCTCGTTTTCCCGGACGCTCCCTCCCACGCCAGCCTTTTCGGTCAAGGAGGTCTCTTTCCAAACAGAAGGAGGCATGCCCAAAATGTCCCCCCTTCTGAGCATCACTAAGAAGCAGGGATTTCTGCTTTATGAGTGTTCTTCTCTTTTCTTTGGGGATGTCCTCCGTTTCCTATCTCTTGCAGTGCCTTGTCCTGTTTGGTGGCTAGGAGGACATCTGCTTGCCACGTGCCCACTTACCTACATTGATGCAAACTTAGAAATGTGTCCAGTGTGACTGGAGGCCCTCCTTTTCCAAGAGGCATCCTCCATTTCAGCCCTCTGTCCAGGAGGCGTTCCAAAAGGCCCTCCATTTTGAGCAGGACTAAGGAGCATGGGTCTACATTTCTAGGAGTGTTTTGAGCTTTTCTTGGGTCATGCCCTCCCTCTGTTTTTTCCTGGAAAGTCTTACATTTGATGGTGCATTGTCCTCCTTGGCAGTTAGGAGGACATCTGGTCACCCCGCCATCGACCCCAGTGTTTTCCCTCCTCACACGCTTTCCACAGAATTGTTCAGCTTTCCCAGCCCTGCATTCAGCCTTCGAGCCAAACTTGTGCCTTGAAACTCATTTTAATTGATTTTATTCCTAACCATAAACTTATGAAGGAAAGGATAGAAAATTGATATTCTGGACCCACCTTCCACACCTGCACAGCTAGACACAGCTCTTGCTCCTTTGGGGTTGGTGGGTGATCTTGGGCAAATCACACTCTCTCAGCCTCAGGGAAAAGCAGTGGCAATGGTCCTCTGAAGAAACCTGCCAAGAAAACCTTGTGATAGGTTCGCTGTAGGGTCACCATAAGTGGGAAAGGATGTGAAGGCACACAACAACATACTTCTGTTGCTCACTGTTGTACACCAACTCCCCAGTGTAAAGCCTTCATGCTGTGTGTGTTGTGTGCTTTCAAATTGATTTCAATCCTAAAGTGGACCTATCATGGGGTTTTCCTGGTGTGTTGCTCAGAGCAGGTTTTCCATTGACTTTCCCTGAGGCTGAGAGAGTGTGACTTGCCCATGATTACCCTGTGGGTTTCATGGATGAGCTGGAACTCGAACCCTGGTCTAGGGTCATAGTCTAGTGCTCAAACCACTGTGCCACTTGTCCGGTTCTAGTTGTGGCTTATTCATTGTTCTCCCTTGGACCAATTATGTTAACTGTTATAATGATCCATATAATTGGACTGTTCCTATTTTCCTACTATCCTGCTGTTGCTCCTTATACATGGGTTTGATGTGGACATGCTTAGGATTAGACAAATTGTTTTCTTTTACATGGTGTTGTTAATCCTTCATCCCTTGTTCTGAAATTAATTGGTCCTTTATCCTGTTGGTGTAACCAAAGTCCTCTTCACAAAACAATTTCAGCCAGATATTTGTTGTTAAACAAGCACTCCTTCCCCCTTGTCCTTTCTATGTCCATGAGAAAACCCCACATGATTCAGAAAGATACATCTGCCTCTGTTATCTGCCCTTCTGGGCTACAGCACTGTACAGATTTAAAAGAAATGAATTTTATGTTAATACAGTATCTAGATTCAAATAGTTTATGTCTAGAACAGATTTCAAAGCGACAGCTGCCTTAGGCTGTTACAACATACAAAGGAATAGGAGAAAGAATAATCTGGCAGCCTTGTTAAGGCTGACTGATTCCTTCTAGCGTGAACTTTACTGGATATCAGTGTTGATATCCTGATATTGGCGTTATGTGAAATGTTTACATCTTATACTAATCTTCTAGACTTCTACATATGTGCCTCTTCAGACTTTGAGGGTTGGAATTCTTATTCAAGGAAGCCTTGTGTCTTGTATCAGGCATGTTTGTTTTGTGTCTGAAAGCTGCTGCAAAGGGAAATGGCACATGGCTTTCCTCTTCTTCCTATCCTCAGAGCAATCTTTTCTGTTTCAGAGTAGAAGTTTAGCAAATAGTTCTTCCTGAGGTGCTCAAGAAACAGCTTCCAAAATCCCAGCTAGGGCATGTCCCTGAGTCAGTTGACTGAGTAAAGTCAACATGTGTATTAATTCCATTGATTCAGTAGGTCTGTTCTAGTTAATTACTCACAGTTAGATTTAGACTTTTATGGCTGAAAGGAACAAACGCTCATACCAGCTCAAAGTAAGAACCATCTTTTCAAGTTTGGAAACCTGTAGAGGAAATAGTTTGAGTAATGTCATAGAAGAGGGGCAACCATATTCTGTAGATCTGGTGGAAGTTGTCTAGCCCTCTGTGGGAGAGAGTACAGCAGGAAGTTCTATTTTCCTAAAGATTTCTAGAAGCCAAGGCAATTCTAAACTGGTTATTTATCAAAGGAAATTAACAAAGCACTGAAACCGTTTGTTGTGGGTCAATGCCCCCATTGCTGAAAATTGTGGCTGGGAGCTGATTTTCAAAGATTTGCATTTGAGTATTGCTTGGGGTGGGAAATGTTGCCTCTCTGGCAGTCGGTAGAGGACATATGATTGAAACAGCTTGCCTTTGGGCTGCAGGTCCGAGTTCTTAAGGAGAAGATTGAAGCTGAAAAGGGCAAAGAAACTTTCCCAGTGTCAGGCCAGAAACTTATCTATGCTGGCAAGATTCTGAATGATGACGTCCCCATCAAGGAGTACAAGATTGATGAAAAGAATTTTGTTGTGGTGATGGTCACTAAGGTATGCTTCATGGTTTTGCTTATTTTATGGCAGACAGTTGTTTCTGCTTCAACAGTCTCTACTTGCAGTGGTGGTGTGCTGAAAAAAGAAAACGTGTTTCTGCTAGTACAGGTGTTAGCCAGTTCATCACTCCACAGTGGAAAATGGGGAATCCAAGAAGGGTGATCATAGACATTGAAAATACTATGGCATGTTGTTATAGGTTCCAAAAGAGGTTCTCTAGGTCATTTACACATCATCTGAAGAGCAGCTTATTTAGCTTACTCTGCTAATTGTTGTCCTGCTTTGTCTCCTCCCCTAAATCAATTTTTGATTTTCTGTTAAGAACAAAGCAGGCTCAGGTGCTCCTGCTCCCTCACCCAGCGATGCTGTACCCACTTCTGAGCCCACACCATCTTCTGGACAGACTCCGCTGACTACAACAGCAGCTGTTTCAACCCCACCAGTTGCTCCACCAAGTGAAGAAAAGCCTCCTGAAGAGTCAGTGACCACTTCCCCACAGGAATCCACTGATAGGTAAATTCAGCTTCTGCACCCATCATCAACCCTGAAGCTGATTTGTAGGTGACTTTGAAATAATCTCATAGAGGGGGCAGTTTTAGACCTAAAAAGACATAATGCAGCACTATTTGTATTTTGAGGCTTCTGAGTAAATAACATTTGCTTACTCATAGAAACCAGGTGATGCTGGAATGGAGAAATAGAACATTTAGGACTATCAGTATGTTCCTCTGGCTGTTAGATTTTTGTTCCATATTTCCCCTTTGGGAAATATGGGAAACCTTAACATGGAAGCCCTGCCCCCAGCCTATGTGGGTTGGAAATCAGGAATGCAAATCTATGTGTGCAGGAACCCACACCAAAAATACTTCATGTCTCCTGAAAGAGAGAGACAAGGGTCTGACATTGATAGGGTTTCAGGGTACAGCTGTAGTTAGTGACTGGCTTGTCAAATAACTTTAATGAGGGCACATGGAAGGATGCAACAAGGTTCACAAGATCATATGTTTTGGAGAGGCAACCTCTTTTTATAGCCTGTTGATGCATGAAGACTACAGCTTTTATCATGTCTCTGGAGGAATATCTTTGAATTTTGACAGTTTCATTAGGAATAACAGCCATTTATTTATTATCAGTTGTGGGGATATAAGAGAGATGGGAATTTTGAAGAGAAAACTAGTAGTTCTGTTGCTTAGGGGATTGTCACCTCTTCAATTTTCTTGTCCAGTTATCTGGAAGGACCCAGCTACTATTTCTTTCTCTTAAATTTGCAGCTCTGTTCCCTCTTCAGGTAGCATGGGACGTGAAGATGACGCAGCCTCCACCTTAGGTAGGTGAGCTCCTTTCTTTTGCATGCTACAGGAGAGAGCTCTCAGTTCTTTGGCTGCAAGTTGTTCTTAATGATTGGGGCTACACTATTCCTTTTGCTGTACTTTCATAAATTTCTAGAGTCCAAGATTCATATTTACTTTTTTGAACACAAGGGTTTGTTTATTAGGTGCTGCCCTCTGATGGCCACTACTGTTTAAAACATCATTCTTTCAATTATGCAAAAAGGTACAATAAACATGTAATAAAACAGCCGTATTTAGTCTGGCTGCTAGGATTCAAATGTGGTTTGTACCCAGGTCACCCCCACTACTTTTTATTTAGTTTATTTTTTTTAAAGGAAGGAAGTGGGTCCTGTGTTGCAGGTTGAAGCTAAAGGTGGTTCCTACATCTGGAAAGGCTGAAGGCACCTGCTGTAGGTGAAGCCTCTGTTGAGCAGTTTGCTTCAGTAGTCTCTTGGTGGATCACATTCCAGATCTCAAACTCTGCTGTTCATTGCTGATATCTTGGAATACATCCAAGATATCAGTAACATATTAGCACTAGATGACCCACCTGCCACCTTGACTGCCCATTTTATAGTTTTTATAGAAGGAGAAAGAGCTGTTTTCGAGCTATGCCTTTGAAAATCTGAGTCCTGTTGCTATTTCTGGAAGAGCACTTATGATTTCAACCTAGAGGTTTTTGATTATATGCTGTCCATCTCAGGGTGATTTCCCAGAGCTTTGTATCCATCAAAAGACTAGCGAATGTAGGAATAGAAACTCTTGAGGTGCTTGAAATATAAGACTTCCCACTTTTCAACTCTTGGTTTGCAGAACCTAGAATTGCTCAAGGCACAGTGGTTAGTAATGGCAAAGTGACCTGCTTCCTTCTCATCGAGTATCCCTTTCTACTGTGCTCCCCATGTTCAAGGATCTGCTAGTAATAGATATTCCTCTAATGCAAAACTCTCTTCCAATTCAGTTACTGGCTCAGAGTATGAGACAATGTTGACAGAAATCATGTCCATGGGCTACGAGCGAGAGCGGGTAGTAGCAGCACTCCGGGCCAGCTACAACAACCCTCACCGAGCTGTGGAGTATCTGCTAACGGTGAGGAGAATAATTGGTCGTATCCTACCAAGCTGTTTTTGGTTTCTTCCTGTTTTTCAACGGGAATGTAGTTTTATGTATCCTGTCTTTCTTTCCCTCCTGTCACTGGCTGTAATCATTTTCCACATTCTGCTATCACTTCTCTTATTACTAGCTTGGACAGTGTGAAATAGGCACATCACAAGGCTCTCTGCACTATGGCAGGCATATTCTCTTCCAGGGTGACTGCCTAAACGATATCTAGCTTTGTGCATGACACTCACTTTTAGGTTTATGCTGCTAGTGAAACTCAGAGGGAGGACAGTAGGGTGTCAGCCCATGAAAGAACTTGTCTTTGGAAACAGATGTTTTATTAATTCACCAGTATACAATGGACTGGATAGTAGTTTTCATGAGGGACATTGTCTTCTTCAGGATGACATCTCTGATTTGCTTGCAAAGAGAAACTGTCATATTGGGCCCTTAGGGAATCTTGGAGGGCCACATTTCCTGCCTTGCTCATCTATGATTTTTGTTACCTTTTAATGTATGGGGAATAATTTCATTGCATTTTTGCTGTTCCTGTGTTGCCTTAGGCCAGAGTTGAATAAGCTTGGTGATAGGGAGACTCATTGACCTTTTAGGAGATCATGAATCCACAGATTGTATTTTCTCTTCAGATACTCCTAATGCCCCCAGGAGGCATGAAGGACAATTTCACAAGGTTTTTGACCCAGGAGAGGCCTTTTTATGAACAGGAAGTGATGCTAGATGGATTAATGTGATTCATGTTCCACACTTTCCTCACTCCTTTTTAGGTCCAAGAAAGGTATTTTCTTTTTTAAAAAAAATCAACCAAACGTCAATTTCTGGTTCACTTTCTGGTCCAGGAAGGGGCAAAAATGTAGTGAAATTAAATAACCCAACTAGATATGGATAGAAGCAAGCTGCAGATTCTCTCTTCATTGAGCAAGTCACTCACAATAGTCTCAATGAGAACTAAATGCAAGAGACATTTAGATCTGTTTATTTATTACAATATTTATATTTGCCAATATCATAAGATATGTGGGTTGCTTATGTTCCTACTGCTAGGATAGCTGGGCCCAGTATATGGAGCCCTGGTGGTGCAGTGGTTAAATGCCTGTACTGCAGGCATTCACTCAAAACCACAAGGTTGTGAGTTCAAGACTAGCAAAAGGGCCCAAGCTCGACTCAGGCTTGCATCCTTCCGAGGTCGCTAAAATGAGTACCCAGACTGTTGGGGGCAAATTAGCTTACTTGCTAATTAGCTTACTTGCTGTTCACCGCTATGATCTTTGGAATAGCGGTATATAAATAAAACATATTATTATTAAAACATATTATATCCCTGAAAGCTATCTGTAATGTCTTCAGAGTCAGTTGTGATTTAAAGTACCACACAATAGTTTGAGGCACAAGGGCGTACAGCAGAACTAAAACATTCCTTGATGCACAGCTAGTCCTTTTAGTTTTGAATGGTTTTCTGTGCAGTTGATGTTTCTTTATGCTGCATTAAACAGCAGCTGCCATGTTATAAATGATTATCTGGGTTTATCCACAGAGCGAAATAAAATCAGAAAATGGGTGAAAACCTTTGAATCGTATTCTCGTTTATCTTTCCCTGTGCACAGAATTGCGGAGGCCTGGACTGTGTTGTCCTGAGATTTGATGTCATCAGGTGTGGGGCAGGGCATCTGCCAGGAAGGGGTGGGTCTTCTGTCAGGGGCACACTCCTTGTCATGGCTTGGTTTTCTGCAGGAAAACTGGGCTGTGGCAAGGAGCCGGGCTGCACGCACGTGCCTCTCTGCCCCTCCTTGCTGCAGCCTGGTTCTTCCAAGAAAACTGGGCTGTGACAAAGAGGGGCGGAGCAGGGCCCCCTGACTGGCTGTCACCCCCGTCTGGGGTGTCACTTGGTGTGATCTGCACCTCCCTTCCCCAGTGATGTTACTGGGCCTGGAATAAAACCAGAAAAATTTGAAGGAAAACCCATTTTGTTGCCAACACTTCTCCCATTCTATAAAAGTTGAAAAAATTAAATTCTTAATAGTGAATAGTATGTCTAAAGCAAGGTGTTAATATATTTTCACACCCAAAAAAAACTGTAACAAGAAAACTCTTATATGTTGTTATTAGATCATTGCAAATCCTCGTTTTGGTTTCCTTTTTTCAGTTCCTTTGTGAGAATGCTTCCATTATTTTTGCTTTACACCGTGAAAATTACAAGACACAATATATTTTTCTTTATTTTAGTAATGTTAGTGACTTCATGCTGCTGTCGTTGTTTATTTATATAGCACCACCAAGGTACATAGTACTTTAGCCAGCAGTGTAGAAAAAATATGGTCAGGATATGGTTCTACCTAATTCTTTGTTTCTGCTTTCTTTGAACTTTTCAGGGCATCCCTGGTAGTCCAGAACCAGAGAGAGCTCCTATCCAGGAGAACCAGCCCCAAGAGCAACCGGCATCAGAAGGTGTGTTGCCTTTCTCCACTTTCATTGAGATAAATTCCAGGAGTGGGTGGCCTGGGGAAAGTAACTGAGGTAGATAACTGGATCCTATAAGTCAATATTGCTGCTGGCCTGATGAGAAAGTACGAGTCATTGCCAAAGAATTAATGGCACAACTGCTTCTGTATTCTTTCCCATGTATCCCAAATCTCTTTCTCTCCTATTTGATGCCTTTCTGGTGGATGCATAACATTAACAACCCTTGGGCTTACAGGAGAGAATCCTTTGGAGTTTCTGCGAGACCAGCCCCAGTTCCAGAACATGCGGCAAGTGATCCAGCAGAACCCAGCTCTTCTCCCAGCCCTGCTTCAGCAGTTAGGCCAAGAGAATCCTCAGCTTCTGCAGGTAACAGCAGGGGAGGAGCTCTTTTTCTTTTGGGGGAAAGAACTGCAGCAGTCACAACAATGTCTGGGAGAGAAACTTGGTTTTGTCTCGATGCTTGAGGAAGGGATCCTAACAGTGAGGCAGCCTCACTGTTTTTTGTTTGTTTGTTTGTTTTTCTTTTTGGTTAGTATCTAGCAGAGCCAGAAGGCAGGCTGGAACATGTCTGCCTCCCCCATCCTCAGCTAGGCAGTACCACCTGTGCAGCTGTGCCTGCTATAATGGCTTTGCTCATAACTGTGCCCTGGTTTTCAGATGAGTATTTGATTTCCTGGAGTTCTTCAATTAAAGCAGCGGTTCACATCTGAAAAGCCTGGGGACCAGTTTTCTGCCACCCACTGTGTTTTGTCAAAACGCAAACTGTTGGCTGGAAATCAACAACTTGTTTTGAGATATGTATGTATGTGTTAAACAGTGCACATGGGGGCTGCAACCTATTTGAAATTGAATTATTTTGTCTGAGGGCTTCCTAGACTGGCAGTTGACTTCTCTATAATTTCCTTTGCCAGAAGAAGGGTAGTCTGCAGGACTGAGTACTGCAAAAGCAGGATGCACTTTGCCTTCCTGCTTTACAGGGTGTTACCAACCATCCTCGTTCAGCTCCTTCCCTGTGCCATGAATTTGGCTACCTTAGGTCTTCACTGAGGGTGGGCCCTGCTACCTGCCTTGAATTTCTCTTAAATATAGATGGGTAAATTGAAACAGCAGGTGTGGGGTTTGGTGGGACTAGAGAAGAGGACCCTGAGGACACATGAGAAGTCTTGTGGAGAACTCAAATGTAGGAAGAGACAGTTCTCTCAAGTTGTTTCCTTAGCATTCCTCCACATTGGAAGCTATACTGGGAAATGTCCTGTTGGGGAGTGTGTGTACACAGTAATAACAGTGATTGTTCCTCTTCCAGCAAATCAGCCAGCATCAGGAGCAGTTTATTCAGATGCTCAATGAACCCCTGGGTGAAATGGCTGACATCGCAGATATTGAAGGGGAGATGGGTGCTATTGGAGAAGAAGCTCCTCAGATGAATTACATCCAAGTAACACCTCAGGAAAAAGAAGCCATAGAAAGGGTAACATTTGCTGGATTGAGAAACAGTGGTTTGGGGCAGGGCCAAGAAGGGAAATACCCCAGGGAGTTTCTTATTCTGAGCTGGAGCTTCTTGCCATGGCATTTGCATCTGAAGGGTTTGCTTCTTTTTGAAGTCTAGTGTTGGATTTTAGCTGAATGACCATTGTTAAGGGATCATGAGAAGGGTGTTAGGAAGTACTGAGCTGCCCATCAATGATCTGAGACCCAAAAGCATTTATATACCAACTAAACTTTATATAGTTTATTTAGAACAAAAGTAACAAGGGAAATATAAAAGAAGATAGATGAATAAATTTCTAATCATACCATGTGCTCATAAAACATTGTCAGGAATAGGGATTGGATGCTCTAGGAATCCCTGAATCATAGATTAAGAACCCTGAGATCACTCCCCGTCATTTTTATGTACACATTAGACAAAGAACACCTTTAGGTGTTGATCTGTATCTTCCTCCAACCATAGATTGCATGGCGAGTGGTGAATTTGGTGGGCCACACTTTCCCAACTCTGCACTCGAACCTGATGGCAACACAGTACAGTGGGCCCTCGGTATCCACGAGGGATCCATTCTGGACTCCCCTTCCCCGGATACCAAAATCCATGGATGCTCAAATCTCATTGTCCTTAAAGGCAGCTGCTTACAGCCGCACCACCATTACAAGCAGTGGGATAATAGTTCCTCACTCCCTCCCCTCCTTCCTTACCTGCTTTCTTCCTCTTCACTCCAGCTTGGCTTTGGGGTGGAATTTGACTCCCAGTTAGCCAGGGGGTGGGCTGGAGGCTGGGCTGGGGCCCCAAGCCCCAGCCCTGGCCCCAGCTCCCTCAGAGCTCCAACTCTGAGGGAGCTGGGGCCAGAGCTTGGGTCTCACGACCCAGAGGCTCCATTGCGGGTGCTGGGTCTGGGGACAGGGACTCCAATAGTCAAGCCCTCACCCCATCCCCAGCTGACTGGGAGCCAAATTCTTCCCCTAAAGCCAAGCCAGGGCGGAGAGGAAAGAAGGAAGCAGACAAGGAAGGAGGGAACGGGAGGAGGGACTTTTGTCTTCAATGGTGGTGTGACTGTCTTCATGCCACCATTGGGGACAATATGGACTTGCCATCTGTGGATAGCAAGTCCACGGATAAGGAGAGGCCACTATAATTTTTTAGTAGGAGGTAGTTGCTTTCTGGGAGTATGCTGATTGCAATGTGTGCCGTGAAACTGCTGTCCCTCTTAAGAGAAAGTCATCATAAGTAGAGTTTTGGATCCTGCCATCCCTCCTGCACCATCTTTCATGTTGTACAATCATCAAATCATCCATTTCAGCATGACTTTTCTTATAGAAAGCAGCAGAACTTAACTTTTGTGATTCTAGGACTGGATTGTGCATAATCCAGCTCCCCCTGCCAGAAAAATTATTTTTCTGTACTTGACTATTGTTAAAATCAAGATAAATTCATAGGTAAACTTGTTTGCATAACATGAATCAGTTGCAAAGTATCTTCTTTCTTTATTTATTTACTTCGTTTATATCCCTCCTTTCTCCCAATAATGGGATGCAGGGCAGCTAACAACATATTTAAAAATAATACAGATTAAAACTATACAAATTTATTAATAAAAGTATAAATGTAGGAGTTACTTAAAGAACAATTAAACAATTCATAAAGTTAAAACATTAAACTTTAAAAACATTAAAATTCATCAGAAGACCACATACAACCTTAAAAACAGCACTGCACAACATTAAAATCAATTTTGAAAAGCCTGACAGCATACAAATGTTTGGACTTGCTGATCCTGGCCTCTCTCGGGAGGGAGTTCCAAAGTTTGGAAGCAGCCACCAAGAAGGCCTGCTCCCATCTTCCCACCAAATGAGCCTGGGAAATTGTTGGGACAGAGAGAAGGGCCTCTCCAGATGATCTTAGAGCCCTAAGGGGCTCATAGAGAGACATATGATTCTTCAGCTAACCTGGACTCAAGCTGTATAGGAGCTGAGTGTCAAGGAGAAGTGAGGAAATACAGCTAGGCTGGCTTCTGAGAAGGCTGGATGAGAGGGACAAGCAGCTAAATACCTGACTTATGATGGTATGAATGCTGTGTGCCACCTTTCAGAAAAAAATTGACATTTAAAATAAAGATGATGGTTGTTTGGAATTCCAGTTCTAATCTACATTCCACTTTTAATATATTTGTAAAATTGTGAGAAATAGATTTATGCTAAATCCAGAGATGACTATTCCATGTCTGGGAAATGCTTCTGATTCTTGTTTTTTCTGCCCCATACTAGACCAGAAGGAAAGCTCTAGTTATTTCTTTGAAGAAGTACTCATAATTGGCTCATTAAAGAATAGCTGAAATTGCAGGACACATGGAGTTAAATATAACCAGACAAAATGTTTATTTCAAGATGCAGTTTCAAATGTGTGCAAACCTTTTTTACCAATGTAAGATCCCACGGTGCTGAATTACTAAACCCTGCATTCTCCAGATCGTTTTTTAAAAACACATTGTTTTATTGGGGGAAAACAAGGTCACTATGTATTCTTTATATCAACAAAACTAGAGATTGCTAATGGGAATGTTTTAATTTTTCACCTCCGTTTTTTCTTTCTTTCTCTCTCTCCCCTCCCTGCTTCCCCAGTTAAAGGCCCTGGGCTTTCCCGAGAGCCTGGTGATCCAAGCGTATTTTGCCTGCGAGAAGAATGAGAATCTGGCGGCCAACTTCTTGCTGAGTCAGAACTTTGATGATGAATGATAAAGGAAAAGAGTTTTATATAAAATTCTCTATATAAATATTCGTTTATTTAAAGGGGCACTACTTGGGTTGGGAATGGTATGATTTTAGGATGTCTCAGATGAATTGCTGGCTGGAGGAAAATACTCTACCTTGGAAACTGGGCAGTGGGGAAAAAAAGCAGAGTAAATGGACCTTCTCTTCCCTCTCCCCCACCACCCACAACATAACGGCTGTATTTGAGCCCAGCTGCATCCCACAACTATGCTTGGACTGGCAGCCAGAATATTCAGGGAAAGGTTGACACAGCAGATGGGTTCTGTTGGATCTTCTCCCATCTGAGCTGATTGTGTGTCTGCAAACAGATTGCTCTTTTGTTTGCAAATCTCCCCTCCCCCCCCACCCCGCCAGTGCACAGTACTACAAAGCCTAAATATGTCTATGCCCGTCAGCTAATTCTTTCCACCCTTGGCCTTTGAAATATGTCCAGTTGTCCATCTCTGTTCCAAAGGGCAATGTGTCCTAGGTGGCTGACTTGCCTTCAGATGATATTTTTGAGAGCTTTGCCTGCATTGAAGAAGCTGTACACGATGGAGAAATATCTTGTGGTGTTGCACACAAATACAGAACATTTCCCTATGCTGGTTATGTCTCTGTTAGGCAACTCTCCACCTCGTACCTGCAGCTCCCTGACACTGTCTTTCAGTTTATTATCACAAGAAGCCCTGAGAACGTTCAAAGTTTTCCCTCTTTCTGTGGCAGCGCAGATTTTTGGCTAGTTGCTCTGCACTACTAGAGATATAGTTGAACTACCTTTGAAATCTCTCTTCTAGAATTGCCTAAGCAGGTTCAATACTCATGTAATTTATTGCTCTATATAGTTTGATCGTTGTCATTTAACATTATGCTTTTGAAACTTGCAAACCTAGCACAGTAGCAAAAGCAAAAGGAGGAATAAATTTTTACAAAGCCCTATAGTTGCTGAATCTCCTAAAGTTTTTTTTTTGGGGGGGGGGGGACAGATATATATTGAATGAAATCCATTTCTCACATTTTCTGTGTTGTGGAAGTTTTAAGGGAAACAAAATATTTTCTAGTATTAACTTGATTTTCTGTTGTTGCAATCATTCTTGTATTTTAAAGATCCCCCTTTAAAGAAACCCAATTTGTAGTTTGGGATACAAGATCTTTGTTTTAGACATTTGAGGGGATTACTTTTTTAATTTTGGAAAAAGATCAGATTGACATTTTCAAAGGTATACTTTACAGGAAAATATGTAAAAAGAATCCTGTTTTAATGTACTTTCTTGAAACTTGAGTTTGACTACATATGAACATATCCTGAATTAACTCACCAAAAACCTGGTTTAATTTTTGGCTTTATCTCTGCTGTCCAGTGAAATTGACACTTAACTGTTAACATGGGCAGATACAAAATTGCAGAGTCTTTCCCAGTTTAGATCATCCTACACCTTTATGTGGGGATGTTGGTCAAAATTGTTTCTGGTTTGAGCATCAATAAAACTGTCAGTTACCACCTGTTAGAACCCTGTTTGCTTTGATAAATAGTGACATCAGCTGTTGCCTTTATCTCTGCTATCCATAACAACTCTGTCTGAAAATTCAACTCAGCACATGCCTACTGTGAACAGAGCCAGAGTATTGCCTCTATGCCTCAAAAATAAATTCTGAAGCCATACATTTCTTCTAAATTGTGTGATATTGTTGTGTGGCTATGGTTGACAGTATGCAATATGTTCTGAATAAGCTAAATTAATTTGATTTTAAGGATGGTAGGGGAAGGCATAGAGGCAGAAAATACTAATTCTTAAGCCTGAAGAAGCATCCATTGATTATAGAAATTTCCTATAGGAAAGGCCTAAAGAAGGCGGGACCACTTGGTTGGGTAAGCAAAGTTGCTTCCTTGGCTTTGATGAATTAAACCCAGAACAGCTCTGGTATTGGTTGAAGGGCCTTTTTTAAGCAGCAGCAATAGATTCCAGCATGTTAGACGAAGTTGACTTCTGAATGCTGCTAAGAAGGCTCCTGAGGAGTGTATTCTTCTTGACCTTATGGCTTGTTCTAGACATCCAGACATCATAGTGAAGTCTTTGGGTCCTAAGAAAACATGAGGTGAGGTGATGCTGGTTGCTGTTAAAAACATGTGTTTCCCACCAAACTGAGAGATGCAATTTTGTGCATTTGTGCCCCAAATGGCTTGCTCCAGTTGAAGAAGAGTGCAGCAGCACCTCCTACCTTCTGACTCTTCAGAGTAGGGGTGCTTGAGTGATGAGGTCCATTGATGCGATGCTGAGTGTGTTGCTCAAGAGTGGGATCTGAATGCTGAATTATGTGCCTAAGATTTTGGAATTTAGCAAGAGGAGGCATCATGTGTAGCTCCTTGCCTCATCCCACGATGAACAAAACCAGATTAATAACAAGCAGATACAGATACAAGCTTGGTCAAGTTCAGAATGTGCATAATAGATTTCATCTCTGGCACAGAATATTTTGTTCTGGATCTCAGATCCTGGTGAGAAAAAGTACCTGCATATTTTGCCAGTTATGAAGAGAAGCGGAAAAGGCATTGCTTGCAAAGAAAAATTTTGACCAGCTCTGCTTGCTAGATCTGAAACGACCAGAAATTTTTAAAGCCTGGTGAAAGGCCTCCCAATCAGTTGGGAGTTCTTTGCCTGAGTGCAAATCGCTGAAGGATTATCATCCTCTAGTTTGGCTTGGCTTGTCGAGCTTCTCTATGCCTTCTTTCTGTCTCAGGTTGAAATGTTCTAGGCACTGTGAACAAGGTGTGAAATAAGTTGCTGAGGCCACATAGTGGCAGGAAAGAGTTGGATCTCATTCAGTGAACTTGTCTCATTATTTCCCAGTGGGTAGAGAGGGTTTTGGATGAGAAATGGTCTGAGCAAGAGATGAAAAGCAGCTGGAAGAATGGTTTCTATTCAGAAAACCTTGGAAAGATACTGGCTATGCAGTGATTTCCACTCTCTGTTTGACTAATGAATGATTTATCTGTTGGGCCTAGCATTGCTGTTCACACAAGGGAGAGCTGAGGTTGAAAGACTTGCTTTGAACCATGCAATAATAGGATTTATCTGCCTTGTGCTGAGGTTTCAGGGTCTAGCAGCTGACCAGCCCTCATTCTCATAGGTTTCTTGTCAGTTCCAGAAGCTACTTGTTTCCCTTTCTACTTCCACAGAATAGTGGGAGCCTGACTCATCCAGCCTGAAATGTTGTGCCTCTTGCCCTTTGGAGGCACTATTTTCAGGACGACGGTGTCTGTATAATGGCCCCTCTGCTTAGCACCAGCTGGTGCCTTTGCTCAGCAATGCAGAGATTGCTTCTGTTGGTCTGGATGCTGCTCTGTCTCCTCCGGCAGGCCTCCCGTGTGCACCATGTGTAGGACTGGCTCGCTGGAATGGGTGTTTTTGGTGCCCAAAGAAACTTGGCTGGGAGGTTGATTCTCAGTTGAGGAGGGGTTGCTCTGACCCTTCCAAGCAAGATGATGATTAATGGCAGGTGTTCTGTGAATAGCAATTCAGGTCCAACTTGTTCATTTTTACTCAGTGCTTGGTGTGGGAGGGAGGGAGAGGTGTTTGCGTGCACACACACATCAGCTGTCTTTTGGCTGCTTCTCCCCAAATTGGCTAATTACTTGAGATTAATGCTTAGAAGCAGCAGCTTCCTCTCCCCTTCTGCCATCTGCTCTCTTCTGTATGAGGCCTGTTATTATTTGACAGTGGCTGGATTCTGTTTTCTAAGTTTCACCCCAGCTTTGTAGCTTCAACCTCTGGAGACTGCAGCTTGATCCAGACACAGGGGCAGATGCTAGAAGTTCACTGAAAGAAGGTGGAGCCAACAGTGTTTTTATTTTTTAAGAAAAGACTTGTGACTTCTGAGTGATTGCCCTTTTCTTTTTAAAGTGTTATGCTTCTAGGTCTCAGTTACATAGGTAACCTTTTGAAAGATGTTCGTAGTGCTTAAAGGATGGGACTTTCACAATCCTGTCATGAGTTATTGGGTTTGTTTTATTTGAGGATTTTAATTTTATTTAATTTTTTGGGTCTCCTAGCTGTACCTCTTCTTTTCCACATCTGTTGCTCTTTAATTGCCTTAGTGATTGCCCAGGAAAGTAGTTTCCAGTAGTTCAAAACTGAAGTGTTAAATTGAACAAATTCAGTTTAAAAGCAGTGTATTTGAATACACCATTTGTCTGCTTTTGGGATTGCAAAAATTTGTGCCGCCTCTTGCATTATCTATTAAAATACAGAGGACAAGCTTATTATGTAGGTATAGTCAATTGCAGCCATTCAATTGGATTTCCTGCATGCACCAATCCATCTGTGAACATACACATGCTTACAGATGTTATACATAGTAATTACTGTTGTAGAATTCAAAGACATAGCCATGTTAGTCTGGAAAATCAGTATGCAAAGGGATCTCATAGCACCTTTAGGACTAACTGAAAGAAAGAAACTGGTAGTATGAGCTTTCATATAGACCTGTGTCTGCTTCCTTAGATGCATGCTACCAGTTTATTTCAGTTAGTCTCAAAGGTGCTACAAGATCCCTTTGCATAATAGTAAATATTTGGCTACATGAGAAGTATGAGAAGAACTATTACAAACAGTCCCACCACCTATTTAGACAGCACCAAACTTAGCAGGGTAATGGGTAATAAATTTTTTACCAATTTAAGTGCCCTGACATTTGGACTATACATGCATTCAGTTTCCGCCAAGGAGAAATGTTTCCATTAAATAAAGTACTGAAGCTACTCTTCGCGAATTCTAGAGTCCAAAATTTTGCATGCTTCAAAGCATTGCTCCCCATCTATTAGAAACATGCCACACACCATTCTCTGTTACAGATTCAAGCAAACTGAAATGAAAAACAGCATGCAGATGCTAATAGGTTTTTGGTAGTTTGTTTTTGCCGCAAGGCAGATGTTTGGGGAACAGTGTTGTCATTCCTCTTAGGGTGTTACCTTGTATGGCCCATACCCTCTAGTGGTGCCCCTGCCCAATCCAAGACCACCTTGTAGGGCACACCTTGTAGCCTATACATGTGTTGCCTAAATAGTTTAGCCAGTTGTTGGGCTGTGTGTAGCAATGTACAAGTTACAAAATGAGTTTGTTTGGAAGGCATTTCCACCCCCAACCAGATGGCAGTTTTTCCTTTGCTGACAGGCAGGTCAACAATAAAATCCATACTAATATATGCCCAAGATTTATTTGAGGTGAGTAGTGGCTGCAACAGTCTACAAGGTTTGTCACCCACCTTTTTTCCCATTGCTCACATTGGACAGGCTTGTACATAGGTTTCCACATCCACTCTCAAAGTAGGCCATCAATACTGCCTCCTCACCAGGTGTAAAGTTTTTACAAAATCCAAATGTCCAGCTGTTTTGACATCATGGCACAATTGTAGAATCTTAACTATCAGACTTTCAGGTACAGTACAAACCTTTTCTCCCCTTTACAGTATACCCCGTTTTTCAGTTGTATCTTATGCTGATGCTTTTTTACCCATTCATCCTATTTCACTCCTTCCATGAGGCTTGATTGTATGGACTTCTCTAGAGTAGCAGGCAGTTGGGCTTTCTCTGCCTGTTTGGCTTTCTCGTTACTCCCAACCTATGTTGCATTGGAGTTAACACAGTGTCCATTGTTTCTTGTTTTTGACTCTCATGTCGAGGTAATCTAAACAATGTCAGCCAAAATGTTTCCCCCCTTCCTGGCCAATACTTTATGGTGAACTGAATTTGTAAATGGTACTCGGCCCATCTGATTTGTTCTCAGGGTATCTGCATTGCGCGTAGTTTCCTATGGCCTGTCTGTACCTCAAAGTGGCAATTAGCTCCTTCCAACAAATGTCTCCAGTTTTCAAGAGATTTTTGCAGCACCTTCTTTTCCCCAACCCACCCAATTTAGTCCTGCCCCAGAAATGTTTTTTGGATAAGTACATGTGTGATCTCAATTGACCCTTTTCATCCTTTTGTAGCAAAACTGCTACAAAAACTGCATCTGCTTGTACCACAAATGGCTGGGCAGGATCTGGGTGCTTCAGGATTGGCTCTGAACTTCTTTTTTTAACTTTTCAAAATGTTAAATGCCTGTTGGCATTCATCAGTCTACTTAATTCTCTTGTAAAGGCAGTTTAAAACGATAAGATGTCAATAAACTAAACACTTACTAAACATTATGAGTTAAAACAGATTTTAGTGGGCCCTTGATATCCACTGGGGTTTGTCTCCAGGACTCCCCGTGGATACCAAAATCTGTGGCTGCTCAAGTCCTGTTATGTACAATGGAGTAGTGAAATTGTGTTCCTTATATCAAATAGCGAAATCTTGGAATTTGTATATACTGTATATATATATTTAATATTTTCAAACTGTGGATGCTTGAACTCGTGGATAAAAAAAGCAGTGGTTACAGAGGGCCAACTGTACTTTAGGTAAAATCATGGGGCCTAAAGGCTTTGATGAATATCCACCTTTTTGCTTGGAGCCTAAATGAAAACTGTGTTGGTGCCAATTAGCCATTCCAAGAGGAGGGCACCCCACAATTGGGGTGCCACAGCTAAGAAGGCTCTGTCTTGTGTCCCCAAATAGTATATTGACCTTGTTTGTGGGACACAGAGGAGGATGCTCTCCAGTTGATCGCAATCCTTGCTCAGGTACATACATGGCCAGATATTGACATGCCAAGATGTTTATGGCTTTAAATGTCATCACAAGCATCTAGAATTCGAACTGGGAATGTATTGCCAACCACTGCAGTTCTTTTAAGACTGGCATTGTGTGCTTTTTAGAAATGGCTAAAAAGATGTTCCACAGACAGTCATAAACTACATAGGGAATAGCTGTAATTGCTTTAGAGAAGGACATGGATACGTGCTATCCTCAGCTAGTCCGAAACTAACAGCGGTGCCCATAAGATATATTTCCCTTTTTAGTATGTTGCAACTAAATGTATAGTGTACCTTGATTAAATAAAGCTGGAGGTGTACAGTGGGCCCTTGGTATCTGCTGGGACCCCCCCTCCCCCTTTGGATATCAAAATCCATGGATGCTCAAGTCCCATTAAATGCAGTTGCATAGTAAAATAGTGTCCCTTACATAACATGGCAGACTCAAGGTTTGCTCCTTGTAATTTATAATATCTTGAATGATTTCAACCTGTGGATGGTTGAATCCGTGGATAAGGAGGGCCAGCTGTACAAGTACCTGTACATTATAAAAGGACATGAGCTCTTCAAGAAAGAGAGTCAAAGCAGATAGGTTACTTTGCAAGAAAAGAAAACAACAACAAAACTCACAGAGCAAGGTGAGTACTGCCAGACGAATTACCTGCCCTTGGGCAAACAGCTTTATTACCTACTTTTAAAAGTGCAAACTACTAGACTATACATGGCACAGAAAAATGTCTTTCTGAGAAATTTGGCTTTGTGAGGCCCCATGTTTCAGGTCAGATGCCTGTGAGTGTGTATGTTGTGTGCCTTCAAGCTGTTTCCAACTCATGGTGACCCTAAGACAAGACCCTATCATGGGGTTTTCTTGGCAAGATTTGTTCAGAGAAGGTTTGCTGTTTCCATCTCCTGAGGCTGGGAGGGTTTCCATGGCTGAGTGGGGAATTGAACCCAGGTCTCCAGAGTCAGAAGACGTTATCAGACAAGGGAAATTGGAAGTATAATCCAGTGGCAATCCAAACGCAATCATGGGGTTTAACGTTATTGCGTGATAGACTACCACACGCAATTTCGGGCAATGGTAAGTCAGTTTGAATGCAATTTGAATTCATGTGAATTTGCTGAACTAGAGAATTCACGTGAATGCGTTCTGGTCCCACTTTCTTTTCATTTGAGATTAAGAGATTTCTCCTGTGTGATAAACTCCAGAGTTGAATGCTCAAACCACAATGTCACACTAATTTGGGGCTGGGCTGAAGGCAAGATGAGAGGCCCGAGTAGCGTCTGCTTGCTGGCTTTGGAGTCATTCACACATTGTTTTTAGTGTGACTTTGAATAATCTCACTCATGCGTTCTGGGTTTGTTGTTCACACTATGGAACCACGTCTCTGCGAGTTCTGTTGCTCACATGTGTCAGCACTTGAATAAAGATGGAGTCGATCATGCAAATGTTTCGGAGCATGTTCAAGGCATGAAGATTTATCCTGGCTCTGTTTGCATCAGTTATTCACACAGCCTACAATGCAGATCTTAAAGAATAACGCAAAAAAACAACAACCCATATCAATTATCCCAGGATAAATTATTTTTTTTGCAGAGATTCAACCCAGATTCTACCTGGATTATTTTCATTGTCTGAATTGCCCCTAAGGCTTGCTTGGACATAAAAGAGTGACTGCCATGCCTTTCTCCTAAATTTTGAAGTCCTTGTTCTTTTCTGTTGGTTTTGATGAATGGACCCTTCCTTCCTCAGGTCTATGGAACCATCTTGTTTTCCTGAACCAATTCTCTTTCCAGGCTTCTGCTTGAAGGACAAGCTTCACCAGGAGGGCTTTAACATATTTTGCTGGCAAGCCAAGCAGATGAGCAACAAAAGAGGGAGACTCTCTGATGGCACAGCTCTCTCAGGGAGGGATGGCAGGCAGGCGGCACATCCCTGGCAGGTGGTCCATGGCCTCCTGTTGTTGGTTGCCAAGGAACCACCTCATGAGGCCAGACTGCTGCTGGGAGGATAAAACGACAGTGGGACCTTGGCTATGGTGAAAATGCCATGGCAGGAGCATGAAGCAGTTTAACTACCAACCCTTGAGGTAACATCTCAGTGAAATTCTAATGTTGGCATTAAATCAATTTTTCCCCTGGGGCGAGGAGATGGTGGGGCAGGGGGTGCCACCTGTTCTGCACCATATGGGTCTTGCTTCATTTCTGGGCAATGATCTCTGCCTCCTTCACTTTTTTTAAAAAAGTCTCGTCTTTGAAGTTCTTGCAAATAATGAAGCCTGGATGCTGACAAGAAAGCTTTCAGAAACCGAGGCAGGGGGTAATAGAGGCAGCTGTTTGAAATAGACTCAGTATTTACTGCAGTACAGCCTAAACATTTGAATGTTTTAAGGCCCGTACAGACAGGCCAAAATGAAGCTGCCTCGGGTCACTTTGGAGGTATGCTGTTTAAATGACACACACATCTTAAGAGGCCAGAAGCTGTGCCAAAGTTGTGCTCCAGTCCTTAGGAATGGAGCGTGGCTTTGGCACGGCTTCTGGCCTCTTTGGAGGCATGCATCATTTAAACAGCATACCTCCAAAGTAACCCGAAGCAGCTTTATTTTGGCCTGTCTGTACCGTCTCTTAGATTGGTTGGCATATCTTGGTATTAGACTGGCTTCACAACTGTCAAATTCCCCGTTGTCTATCATATGCTATGATATTTCGAAACATGTTTTAGGTGTAAAATGCTGTCTTATTAAATACAGTGGGCCTTTGGTATCTGCTGGGGTTTGGTTCTGGGACCCCCTTGAGGATATCAAAATCTGTGAATGCTCAAGTCCCATTAACTACAATTGTACAATAAAATGGTGTTCCTTATATAAAATAGAAAATTCAAGGTTTGCTTTTTGGAATATATATATATATATTCAACCCAAGGATGATTGAATTTGTGAAAAAAATCTGTGGGTAAGGAGGGCTGACTGTACTACTCTGTGCTGACCATCAAATCTGCTGCTTCATTTGTAACTTTCAAACTCTCTCCAGGAAATCCTTGGTTTCTTTCGAATACTTTTAAAGATTTCTTAACAAGATAACAGCAAAAGAGACATTTGCAACCATCGCTGATCCTTGGGAGCCAGTATGGTGTAGTGGTTGAGCACTGGACTATGACTCTGGAGACCAGGGTTCAAATCCCGTCTTGGCCAAGTAAACCCATGGTGACCTTTTAGCCAAATCACACGCTTTCAGCCTCTGGGGAAGGCCATAGCAACCCTCCTCTGAAGACACTTGCTAAGAAAACCCCATGATAGGTTTGCATTAGGGTTGCCAGGAATGATTTGAAAGCACACAACAACAACAACAAGGAGAAGAACAACAACAAGAACATGATCCTTCCCTGGGATTGAGAATACTCTTGGGCATGAGCAGAGGGTGACAACGAGGACCATCACTAGATGCTGAATTGAGTGCACACTCTTCTTATCTGCCTCTCAGTCTTCTGCAAAGTAGAGAACAGACTGTGATCAGGAATTATGTGCCATCACGTCTACTCCAATTTATGACAATCATCTCATAGGATTTTTCTTGGAAAGATTTATTCAGAAGAGGGTTGCCATTGCTTTCTTTTGAGGTTGAGAGAGTATGCCTTGCCCAAGCGGTGGGTTTTTATTGCTGAGTGAGGATTCAAGCATTGATCTTCTGGTCCAGCAGTCAAACTACACTGGCTCTTGCAAGCAGAAGATTATAACAAGCCCCCCCTCTCTTTTTTTGTAGTACCAATCAAATACTGAAAGCCATTGAATGTCATTAGTCAAATGTTACATAAATATAAATTGTATGTATGGAATTTTGAAATAAAGTTAAATATCGCTTGGCTTGAAATAAAATTTAATACTCAGTTCAGCTAAGCAGGTATAAAATATCTGAAGTACATTTGGGAAGTTTCTGGGCAGCTAAACATCAGGATGCGTGGGAATATTTAACAGAAAACATTGCAAAGGAGCGTCTAAGAGAGATAATTAGAGCTATTTCAGCTGTTTCCTGTATAATAGTTTTTCTTTTTCTTTTTTGCATGTGTGTATACAAAGAAGGAAAATGTCTACAAAATAATATCTTATGGTTTTGTTTTGTTTTTTTTGCCTTATAGAGCAAGAAGGTTGCCAATTTTGATCCAGATCTGTTTATTTCAACTACTTTTACAATGGCTTTCAGTGGTAAAGCCCTCCAGGATGGCTGAGGAATAATTAGCTCCACAAACTAAGCAAGATAATTTAGCTTTCTATACCTAGCGGGGCTGTTCTGCTTCCAAATGATTTGGAATACAACCCACTTGCAGTGCTACCATCCCAGGCCCTCTGGATTTTTTAGCCATCCATCACAAGTTTATTTTGCCAGGCCTATCCAACGTTGTTCTCAGTTGTTACACCTTTGCTCACTCCAGCTCTGCCTCTGTTCTTGGGTGTCCTGTGTCTTAGTAGTTTCTGAAACTGGAGAGATGTTGAAATTTGAATCGTAGTACTCACTTTCAGGTACGGTTTAGACCAGTGCTTCTCAAACTACAGTCAGCCCTCCATAACCACAGATTTTTTTATCTATGGATTCAAGCATCCATGGCTTGAAAACATTTTAAAAATATGGAAATTACAAAAAGCACCCCTTGCTTTTGCAATGTTATATAAGGGACACCATTTTACTATGCCATTGTTTTTCAATGGGACTTGAAAATCCATGGATTTTGGTGTCCATGGCGGTCTTGGAGCCAAACCCCAGCAGATACCAAGGGCTCACTGTTTCTGATGTAGTGGACCAGCATTTTTTAAAACGATGTGCCAGGGAACAGTAACTTACTTCTGCCATTGGGTACGATTATTTCTTTATTTTCTGAAAACTCACTGTGGACTGGCAGTGAATGGCTTATGCATCAGCACCTGTCTAGCCTGGACCTTTAATTTCTAACTTAGAGATCGTAGATATTTGGCTATAATGCTCAAGCACCCCTTGGTGAGAAATTTCAGGAATAGTAGGCAAAGGTATTTATGGACCGGCAGTTTGGCAATCACTTGTTTAGACTAATCTTTGATTATTATTATTATTGCTAAAGTGCTTCATACTGCTGTAATTGGTAGCAATGCAGCAGATCATGGAACTTAACTGAAGCGCAGCCATGAGGCCTCAGCAATGATAGCTAGAAGTAAGCTCTTAGCTGGAACTGGAGTCAGGTTAGCGATGTAGCATCATAGAATCATAGAGTTGGAAGAGCCATCAAGGGCCATCCAGTCTGACCACTGCCATGCAGGAACACACAATCAATGCAACCCCAACAGATGGCCATCCAGCCTCTGTTTAAAAACCTCCAAAGAAGGAGACTCCACCACTCTCCAGGGCAATATGTTCCATTGTCAAATAGCTTGTACTGACAGGATGTTATTCTTAATGCTGAGCTGGAATCTCTTTTCCTCTAGTTTGCTTCCATTGCTCTGTGTCTTATTCCCTGGAGCAGCAGAAAACAAGCTTGCTCTATCCTCAATATGACATCCCTTCAAATATTTAAACAGGGCTATCATATCACCTCTTAACCTTTTCTTCTCCAGACTAAACATACCAAGCTCCCTAAGTCTCTCCTCATAGGGCATGGTTTCTAGACCCTTCACCATTTTGGCTGCCCTCCTTTGGACATGCTCCAGTTTCTCAATGTCCTTTTTGAACTGTGGTGCATAGAACTGGACACAGTATTCCAGGTAAGGCCTGGCCAAAGCAGAATAGAGTGGCACTATTACTTCCCTTGATCAAGAAATTACTTCTATTGATGCAGCCTAGAATTGCATTGGCTTTTTTAACTGCAGCATCACACTGTGGGCTCATGTTAAACTTGGGGTCTACTAACACCTTGGTTATTTGTGAAGTTGAAGGCTTTTATGGCTGGCATCCACAGTTTTTTGTGGGTTTTTTTCGGGCTATGTGGCCATGTTCTAGAAGAGTTTATTCCTGACGTTTCACTAGCATCTGTGGCTGGCATCTTCAGAGAATGTTGGCATAGAAGAGAGGTGTGTGTGTGTGTGTGTGTATGTATGTATGTATCATACTGTGTAACCCTGGTTCACACACACCTGGTTCACACACACCATTTGTGGTCACAGGAATAATGTCAAAGATTTTCTCTCTGCTGGGTGAGATTATGGATGCTGCCACACTGCAGAATTAATGCAAATATGACACTGCTTTAAATCACTTGAAGGCAGCTAACAACAACCAACCACTGCTGTACCTATGATAGTCAACATAGTGTAGTTTGAGCACTGGACAAAGACTCTGGGAGTAAAATTCCCACTTAGCTGTGGAAATCCATTGAGTGACCTTGTGCAAGTCACACTCAGCCTTAGTGAGGCATAAGGAGAGTCAACTTGCAATTGGATTTTAAATTTCCTATGATGCATAAGTAGAGTCAACTTGAAGACACACAACCATTGCATCTGAGGAAGTAGACTGAAGTTTAGGAAAGCTCATGCTGCCAATTTCTTTCAGTTAGTCTCAGAGGTGCTACAAGATCTATCTACGTACTGATTCTATAGACTAACATGGCTATATCTTTGAATTCAACCATTGTTCTAAAAAGTTGTGACATCTTAAAGTGCTATTCTTAAATGGTTATTTAGCTGCTTAAAATAACTGTTGCCCTAGGGGCATCCCCTTACTGCCTGACCATACTCCAAGTTACTAGCTGTTTCCAAAAAGCCGGTTTGACCACCTTTAGTGCAGAACAGATTAAAGAGAGACAATAAAGGCACCCTGATCCCAGTGGCAGATAACCCATGAAGGGACTCTTTCTGCTTGTGCAAATGCATCTCAAGAGGAAGCTTTGAGGTTGTTATTTCTTTTGGCCAGTTCAGATCAAGCAGTCACTTCATTAAAACAAATCAAATCAAAACACAAATATTGCATTATCAGGACAGTTTTTTGTGGTATAGACTAGCTACTACGTTTACATCAGACCAAAACAACAAAGGAAATGTGTGATACAGGAAGCAACTCGAGTCAAATTTGTGGCCCTACTGTCATCAGCAAACTAAAAACTGTCTATTATGAGTGGCCTTCCAGAGGTTGTAAGAAGGTATATTCCATCAAAATAGCCAAAGGTGAGGGATGATGGGAACTAGAGTCCAACAACATTTGGAGGGCTGTATATTCCCCATCTCTGAGCTATGATTGTGTGCTTTCAAGATGTTTCCAACATAGGACCACTCTAAAGTGAACCTAGTAGGTTTTCTTGGCAAGATTTGTTCAGAAAGGGTTTGCCATGCCTTCCTCTGAGGCTGAGAGTGTGTGGTTGGCACAAAGCCACCCATGGGGGTTCCATAGCTGAACAAATATTCAAGCCCTGATCTCCAACACACAAATCACCACACCAGGTACAGGTTTGTTTCTTTATCTTTTTGGGCAAATGACAGTAGAGATATACCAGCCAGGCCTCATTAACTGTGTGTTTTGCCATTGCTCTGTTTTACTTGTTTCTGCTCACATCTGTGCATTAAAGCTAGCCTGACACACCTTCAGATGTGATCATCCAGCGGTAGCCGTGTTGGCCATCTAGCAAATCCAGTAACATCAAAAATCCACCAAACAGTAATGCCTTTATTGAGCCAACCAAAGTGCACAATATACAGGCTGTAAGCCTTTAAAGCTCTACTGGCTTCTTCATCAGGCAAAGGTGTTAAAAATCATACAGGAAGGGGGAAATGTTAATCATAAGCCTGCATTTTGATGTTTTTGTTCTTGGTTCAGATGGTACAGAGGGGTATTTCTTGCAGGCTGGAACCACCTCCTTCTGGCCACGTGGATCCTGGGAAGTTCTCAATATCAAGCAAATTTAAAGTCCAATTGCAACATGAAAAGATACTTCCTTTACCATCCACTATGTCTCTTTCCAGCCTTTGTGATGGAGATCTCCACCTTCAGATGTGGTTGAATTCCACATATGATCCTCTTTCCCACTAGTTCCAGTGAGCCTGGCCAGTGGTGAAGGATGCTGGGAGTAGTGGTTCATTAACACCTGAAGTCCACTACCCTTGGTAGTCCTGTGGACCTTGGTGCCTGGGAGGGAATAACCAGGTGCTGTTCTTGGACTTGACTCTCCAGGTGTTTGGAATAACAATATCTTCAACCTCAATAAGGATTTGGGGAAGAAGAACTATATGGGGTCTACCTGAGGCCTCATTGCCACTTACAAATAAATCAGATTGTGATCTGAATCAATGGATCAATTCAACAGTGGGATTTGGTTCACGCTACATTTGCCCCAATCACATTTTTCCTTGTAAAATAACCAACTTTTTGTTCACATTGATTAATTAATCAATTCAAAATGGATCCACTACAGCTGGTCGAAGATCGATTCCGAACCACATATTGGTCACACTTGAACGGAATCGATTTATTGAAAAAGATACAGAAAAAAATCAACGTCAAAAAGACGGGCGTTCAGTGGGTCTAGCGCATGGCCTCCCTCTCTGAACCGCTTCAGCCATTTGGTTCAAGTGCAAACCAGGATAATTTAAAGTGCTTCAAACTGTTTTGCAAACTGGTTTAAAACACAGTGGGACTGAGGCCTGAGCTGTTCTGGACCCTTGAGATTCTACAAGCAAACGCTGAGTGGTGAAAAACAAAGCTGCTTGGTTTAACTACTCTCAGTTCTATCACAAGAAGCCTAGCAGTTCTTTCAACCTCACTAGTGCTTCCTACCACTTGAGGACAATAGAACTGGCCTACCTTACAAGGAGAGGCAGCATGGCATAATGCTTCATAGTGATGCTCAATGGGGAGGACCTTTTGGGAATGCCTCCTGGACAGGGAGGCTGAAGTGGAGGACATGTCCGGGAAAAGGAGGACGCTTGGTCACCCTGACCCAGAGTGACCAGATGTCCACCTCACCGCCAAAGGAGGACAGTCCCAAACCAAAGCTACAAAACACTCCCAGAAATACAAAAGCCATGCTATACATCCCAAAAGCAAGGCATCCTAAAAAGGAGGACATTCCAGGGAGATGCAGGAGAGGACCAAAGAAAAGCTAGAAACACTCTTGAAAGATCTAAATCCCTCGGAGTGTAGTGGAGCCTCCTTCCTTGGAGGTCTTTAAAGAGAGGCTGGATGGCCATCTGTCACAGGGAGTGCTTCGATTGAGAGTTCCTGCATGGCAGAACAGGGTTGGACTCTGGATGATCTCTTCCAATTCTATGATTCCATAAAATCAATGCTTCTGAGCGATATTCCAAAAGGGGAGGACCTTTTGGGATGTCTCCTGGGCAGGAAGGGGAGAAATGGAGGACGCCCGGGCGGCCTGGGCCAGATGTCCTAATCGCCAAGGAAAATGGCATCGCATTCAAGAAAAAGTAAAAATAGAGGACATGGCTGAAGGCAAGCTCCAGACTGTAAAGCCCTGCTTCTGAGTGATGCTCCAAGGGGAGGAGCTTGTAGGATGCCCCTTGGGTAGGGTGAAATGGAGGACGCGTCCGGGAAAAGGAGGACGGCTGATGGCCCTGCCCAGGAGGCACCTGCAGGGAGGAGGAGGAGCCCAGCCCAGCCAGCCAGCCCAACCCTCCTGCTTCGTGTCGCCTTGCCTTCCTCCTCCTCCAGGGCTGCAGTCTGGCAAGAGGGGAGGCTCCAGCCATGGCTCTGCAAGAGGGAAGCCCCAGCCAGAGGTAAGGCAGCCACAGGCAGCCAAGGAACCTTCTGCTCCAGGGATCTGCAATGCAGCCTCCTTCCCAGGCCAGCAGGCTCAGGTGGAGGCTGGAGGGAGGGGGTGGGGATAGACAAGTGGTTGGAGGTGGGTTTTTTGGTAATTTCCTCCTCTGAAATAGAGATTGCAGCGCTTGTGTTTTTTTGTGGGTGGACTCCCACCCAAGGACTAACCCAGGCTGGCCCTGCTTAGCATCCAGATCAGATAGATATAGTCCCTTTGGGGGGATTTAGGCTCTCAGGTGAGCAGCTGGGTACTGTACTAGGGTTTGTTTTTTTTGCCAGTTCCTTCTTCTGAAATAGAGACTGTAGTGCTTGGTTTTTGTTGGGGGACTCTCACCTAAGGACTAACCAAGGCTGGCCCTGCTTCGTATCCAATGAGACAGATACAGAGCCTGTAGGGGATTTAGGCCCTCAAGTGAGCAGGTGGAGGCTGGAGGAGCTGGGTACTAAAAAGGGGTTTTGCCAGTTCCTTCTTCTGAAATAGAGAGTGTAGTGCCTAGTTTTTGTTGGTGGACTACTAACCAAGGCTGGCCCTGCTTAGCATCCAGGAACAGATAGATATGGTGCCCTTTGGGGGGATTTAGGCCCTCAGGTGAACAGGCACAGGTGGAGGAGCTGGATGCTCAGATGGGTTTTTGCCAGTTCCTTCCTCTGAAATAGAGACCGTAGTGCCTGATTTTGGTTGGATTCCCATCCGAGGACTAACCAAAGCTGGCTATGCTTAGTCGATGGGGTCCGGTGCCTTTAGGGTATGTAGGTCATCAGGTAAGCAAGCAGGTGGAGACTGGAGCAGCCGAGTACTCATAGAGGTAGTTTTGTCAGTTCGTTTCTCCGAAATAGAGACTGCAGCACCTGAATTTGTTTCGTGGACTCCCATCCAGGGACTAACCAAGTCTGATCCTGCTTAGTGTCCAAGATCAGACAGGATTTACTGGCTTTATGGCCTCAGGTGAGCAGGCAGGGGGCAACTAGAAGAGCTGGGGGGGGGGAAGCCAGGTACGCAGAGTAACTTTGCCAGTTCCTTCCTTGGAAATAGAGCCTGCAGCACCCAACTGGTGGTGGCCTCCCATCCAAGGACTACCCAAGGCTGGCCCTGCTTGCCTGATGGGATCTGGTGCCATTAGGGTATTTAGGCCCTAAGGTGAGCAGGCAGGTGGCAACCAGAGAAGCTGGAGGGGGGAAAGCCAAGTGGTGTTTTTGCCAGTTCCTTCCTTGGAAGTAGAACCTGCAGAACTGTTTTCATTGGCGGTCTCCTATCCAAGTCCTAACCAGGACTGGTCCCATTAGTTTCACAGGATTTTCTTGGGCAAGGAGTAACAGCACCTCGGATTTGAGAGCCAGTGTGGTGTGTGGGTTTGAGTGTTGGACTAAGACCCTGGAGAACAGGGTTCAAACCTGCGCTCAGCCATGAAACCCACTGGGTGACCCTGGGCAAGCCACACTCTCTCAGCCTCAGAGGAATGCACAGGCAAACCCCCTCTGAACAAATCTTGCCAAGAAAACCCTGTGATAGTTCACTGATATACGGTATAGAAATGTACTTGCTATTGCTGTTGCTATATAAGTTTGTCTTAGGCTCATAAGACTTGAAGGCTCACAGCAACAACAAATCTGGGATTCATTGGGGTGGTCTCCCATCCAAGTATTAACCAGGGCTGACCCTGCTTAGCTTCCAAGGTCAGGGTATTTAGGCACAGTTCATATATTTAACTGCTTAAATAGCAAATGGGCGCTGCCCTGTCCTCAGGCGAAATGAAAATGTATAGGAGGACCCAAGGCCTGTGAAGTTATTCTGGCACCTGACGCTGTTTGTCCCACAAGCACCTTTGTCGATCCCTAGCAGGAAGCAAAATGAAAACCGCAAAAGTAATCGATGACATGACTAACCTGTTGCTGTCCTTATCTTGCCATCCCGAAGCAGCTGGCAAGCAGCTGCCTCACCCTGCCTAATGGTAGGGTGGGAAAGCTAGTTGGTCAGCAGTGGGTCTGTTCTGAGAATGGCAGCCAGCCCCCCCAAACTTAATCAGATGTATTCAAAATTGATGTGAACAACTCTGATTCAACGCATGTTCTAGTGGGATTATTTCCACCGTCTGAATAACTATGTGAGAGAAAGTCAGGGCCTCCAAGTCTCCCATCCCCCTTGTGTAACTCTTTCACACAAAACCCTGGGGTCCCATCCCACCATTTGAGAGCCATGGCTTTAAGCAATTCATTTTTGTTTTAAATTACAGTTCTGGTGTGGCTTCAATTTACTAGGCTTGAACTCAAGCATGAAGAAACACATGGCCTTCAGATGTTACTGGGTTGCCACCTGCATCAGCTTCTGACAGTACACTTAGTTTTCGGGAGTGATGTGTGTTGCAGTCCAGGAACACCTGGAGGATCACTCAGGTTTCCCATCTCTGCTATATCTGATCTCATAGACAGAGGATAGCAAGTGAATCCTCACCCATGGTTTCCTTTCATGATCTTGTAAAACCCCTTGTTCTTGAGGTTAGAAACCCATCCACTCGCCAGTTACAGTGGGTCTTATAGGCAGTAAATGATGGCTTTCATAGGGTTTTCTTAGGCATGGAATACTCAGAGGTGGTTTTCCCAGTTCCTGGGAAATATATAGCCTTCTGTACCCAGTATTCTGAAATGCAGCCTTCAGTATCTGAAGCCACTGTGGCATAGTGAACTGAGTGTTGGACTGCAACTCTGGAGACAAGCGTTTGATTCCTGGCTTGGCCATAGAAACCCACTGGATGACCTTGGGCAGGTCACACACTCTCAGCCTCAGAAGATGGCAAAGGCAAACTCCCTGTGAAGAAACTTGCCAAGAAAACCCCATGATAGGTTTGTGTTAGGGTCACCATAAGTCAAAGATGGCTTGAAGGCATACATCAACAACAACAACCATTAGATTTTCTCACCCTGGTTATGTCCAGATGTGTATGACTTGTTGACTGCAACTCTAATCATCCTCAGGCAAGGTCATGCTAGCTTGGGACAGTGGGAGATGTAATCTCAGATCTCTGGGAGGACTAGTGTACCAAAGCGAAGCAGTACATCTGCTATAAGAAATAAAAATTTGGAATATATTTACGAACAACTTTCTGTAATTTTTGACTTGCCTTATTAACAAACCCAAAAGTTATAGTTGCCAGATTCCTCCCCATTTCTGGCTTGATAGAGGCAAATGCCCTCACCCATCAGCAAAGGAGGCTCACTCAATACATCCTGAGGTACAGACAGGCTGGCAACAGGGACATATGCCATACCCCACGCCTTAGGGTCTCCATAAGTCGGAGATGACTTGAAGGCACACAACCCTCTTTCATATCAGCATGGTATCTATTGATCAATTGCCATGCCACCATGGCTTCCACATGGCAGAGTTCATGCCTGGACTGTGTTGGGTTGTGAGATCAAGGATGTAGGATTGTTATTCATTGGTTATTGATCACTTTGACTTCTTCTGCTTGGATCAGGAAGTTCCTGGCTAGGTAGGTATGCAGAACTGCCTTGTGTACTGCAAAACCATGGCTTGCAATGCTCAATGTTGTGATGGACAGAAATTCTCTACGGTAGAGATTGGGAATATGTAGCCCTCCAGTTCCCATATTCCCTCATCATTAGCTGTGCTGGCCAGGGTGGGAGGAATTGCATCATATCTGGAGGGCCATGCATTCCTCACTTGGCTCCAAGGGATGTCATCAGACAAGGGAAATTGGAAGTATAATCCAATGGCAATCTGAACTCAATCATGGGGTTTAATGTTATTGTGTGATAGACTACCACACGCAATTTTGGGATTTCACGTTATTGCGTGAGAGGTGATCACACAATTTCAGCCAATGGCAAGCTATTTTCGGGCAATGGCAAGTCAGTTCGAACGCAATTCAAATTCATGTAAATTCACTGAACTAGCGAATTCACGTGAATACGTTCTGGCCCCACTTTCTTCTCATTTGAAATTAAGAGAAATTCCTCCCATGTGATAAACTCCAAGGTCTCTCCTCTGGCAGATACCTTTTTCAAGTCCTGTTTCCTAAACATTTCTCATCACTAGCTATACTGGCTAGATAGGGCTCATAGTAGTTGCAGCCCGATAATATCTGAAGGGACACCTTTTGCCCAATTCTGACATAGATGAAAGATGCATAATGCATCAGGTTGACCAGATCATCTTCCTTTTCCAGGACATGTTTTGCATTTCTGTACAGGAGGAATTTCAAAATGTCCTCCATTACTAAAAAGCATGCGTTTACATTTATATGAGGGTTTTTAGTTTTTAGTTGATCATGTCCTCTATTTGTCTTGATTTTGCGATGCCTTCTCCTTCTTTGTGGTTAGGACATCTGGTCAACCTGATAATGCATGGACCTCCCTCCCATCAGCCCCAGCCTAGTGGGGGATGCTGGAAGTTGCATTCAGTAACATCTAGAGAACAACATGTTGTCTATCTCTAGCATCACCAATCCTGAGGTAGAGGAATTGGTGATCTCACACAGTCAGCATCTTCCTATGATAATCCAGGGCCCGCTGAGAAAAGACCCTGTTTGAAGATTTTAGAAAAATAAATATTTTCAATTGCAACTCCCAGACTTTGACCACGATACCTGGGGGCTTCTCAGAATTGCAGACCTAAAAAAAAAAAAAAAAAAAAAAGGATAGTTTTCAAGCATAGTTTATTTCTGGACCAGCATTGTCTGGGATCTAGAACAGATGTGCACCTGAAAGTGTTATTCACTCTGCAAATATAATCCAGGATGAATCTGGCTTGTTCACACACATCCTGAATGCATCCAAATAAATTGGGGGGGGGGGCTGCCAAAAAACACCTTAATCTGGAATAATTAGTACTGGGTTTTTCCCTTAAAAAAACAAACAAAACAGATCCACATTGACGGTAGTGTGAATAATGGATACATAGACCCAGGATAAAACACTCCAGGCCTTGAATGTGTTCCAAATACATTTGTATAGTTGACGCCATCTTTATTTGAAATCACATGTGAGCAACTGAACTTGTAGAGATGCACATCGATGCGGTGCCATTGTGTGAATAGCACACTGGGAATGCGTAAGTGAGATGATCTGCGTTGTCGTGCTAAAAAAAAGTGATGTCTGAATGACCCCAAAGTGCCAGCAAGGGAATATCACCTTATGTTCCTGCCTTTGAGGAGGACCCAGGAATGACAGAAAAGGGTGGAGTGGATGTGCTGGCAAAGGCCCTGCCAAGCCTGTGTTTGCTTAGTGTCGGCCAGCTTGGGAACCCTGCGCTTGCTCGAAAAGGTGAGGTGAGCAAGCATAGGAGGTAACCAAGCGGCAGGTTACTTGGACAAACAGACATTCAGGGCCTTCCCTTGTTGCTTCAGCAGGAAATAGAAGGAAGGAGCATTTGTCCTGGGGCGTTTCCCTGATAGCACAAGACGGGGATCCAGGGTAGACTACATAGTTTTAGGCCATTGAGCAAATTTAGCTCTTTTTTTTTTTGTAAATATACTTAACTCTTTGCAGGATACCTTGCTGAGGTTGAGAATTACTCTACAGTCTACACCAATTCATTAATCCTTCTTTCTTGGAGGGGAGGATAAAAGCAAAAGGTTTACAGCCAGAAGCTGTTAACCTAGGGTGGGGCAAGGTGACCTCACTGTAAAGGAGGACAAGGCATTGTAAAATGTAGGACATCCTAGAAAAATGGAGGACCGACTAGAAGTGCACACTTCTTAGCATGCTCCAAATGGAGGATATTTTGGAATTCCTCCTGGACAGAAAGTTGAAGTGGAGGACGTGTCTGGTAAAGCAAGACATCTAGTCACCCTTGAGTAGGGTGGAAGTTATGCTAACATTGATTGAGGAGGAGGTCTTTGGCACAGAAAGTGCTGTTGTAAATGATTTGTGTTTAAAGTGAGTGCGTAATACCCAAAATTTCAATGCATACAGGTATGCTGTTGTGTGCCTTCAAGTTGTTTCCGTCTTATGGTGATCCTAAGGCGAAGCAACCATGGGGTTTCCTTGGCAAGATTGGTTCAGAGGAGGTTTGCCATTGCCTTCCCCTGAGGCTGAAAGAGTGTGACTTGCCCAAGGTCACTTAGTAGGTTTCATGGCTGAGCGGGGAATCGAATCCTGGTCTTCAGAGTTGTAGCGCAACACTCAAATCACTATGCCACACCGGACTCCCAATACCACATTTAACAAAAGCCCTATACAGAGAGGCCAAAATAAAGCTGCTTCGGGTCACTTTGGAGGTATGCTGTTTAAATGATGCATGCATACTAAGAGTCCGGAAGCTGCGCCAAAGCTGCGTTCCAGTCCTTAGGACTCTTAGGACGCATGCATCATTTAAACAGCATAACTCCAAAGTGATCCGAAGCAGCTTTATTTTGGCCTGTCTATATGGGGCCAAAGTCTCTGACAAAGAAGTTCCTATTTATAAAGCTGCATTTGCACTGCAGAAATAAAATAATTCACTTTGACACCATGTCAACTGCCATGCCTCAGTGCTTTGGAATTCTGGGAATTGTAGTTTGTGGTGGCACCAAAATGGAGCTTCTAAAAGGAACAATTTGAAGAAAGACCAATAGACTAACAGATTGAGGATAACAATGTATGTACAGTGCTGTGTAAATTTACAGCACTTTATAAATAAAGGTTAATAATAATAATAATAATAATAATGAAAGAAAAGACTGAAATAGCTTGGAAAGGGAAGGTAAAGAATCAAGTAAATAAACAAATAAAAACATTAAAATAAATGAAAAAAACACAAGTAGAACGTTTATTGTTCTGTTATGGTTTGTGAGTTGTTTTTTATGTTAATAAAAAGCATTTGAAATAAATAAACAAATACAATGGCATAGTAAAATGGTTTCTTTTATATAAAATGACAAAATCGAGGTTTGTTTTTTGGAAATTATACCTTTTAAAAATATTTTCAAGGCATGGATGCTTGAATCCGTGGATGAAAAACCTGTGGATACAGAGGGCTGACTGTACTTCTTCAGATGTAGAATTGTAGAGTTGGAAGAGATGCCAAGGGCTATCAAGTCCGACCCCTTGCCATGCAGGAACTCCCAATCAAAGCATACCTGACAAATGGCCATCCTGCCTCTGTTTAAAAACTTCCAAAGAGGTTTTGTTCAAATGGTCTTTTGTGATGTAGGAACTTCCCCTTATTTTGTCCCTGTTATTCTTGCCTTTGGTACCAAATTTTCTGTTAAGTAATGCCAGATAATACATTTACTTTGTTAGCTGAGGTATGCTTGTATTGTTTTGTAACGTGTGCCCCTCCAGACCAACACAATGTGAACATTGCTTATTAACAGGAAAAATGACTTTTCCTTACTCTGTGCCAAAGAAGACAATGCTTCTCTGTCCAGTGAAGGCAACTGCTGAAACACAATGTGGTGCGCTGTATCCCAAAATTAAAAGCACGAGGAATTGGAGAGGCTAAAGCCAAATCTATAATGGGTGCCCTTGTTTCCTAAGTCACATGGCTGGCCAGCCAGCCATCATGACTTTAATCTTATCTGGATTTAACTTCTGTTGGCTTGCCCAAGTAGAGCGTACATAAACCAGATGCTAAGTAACTACTGAGGCAGCCAGGCTGGGTTCCTACAGATTTTACAGCATGGTCATCCAGATGTTGTGCAGTCCTCCAAATGTTGCTGGTTTTCAACTTCCAACCACTGTTGCTGCCATGGCCAGCAATTGGTGAAGTATCTATACGCCTGGAGAAGTATGCTGGGAGTTGCAGTCCAACAACATTTGGGATTCAGCATGGTTCCAAAATGGGCATCAAGACTGTCTTCCTTTTTCTGTTCTGATAGATTACAGAAGCAAGGTCCAGGTATCATAGTGGGGAGGAGGCAGTTCACCCTTGAAACATGCCCCCATATATTATTTCTCCATCCCATTATATGGTCTCATGGTTAGTATTTATAGCCACATGGCATATGTCTGTATCAGATCTAGGCATTTACATAATACATATTAGTGCCTGTTAATTCCTACCAGCAGCGCTGTCTCCCACTATCTCTGGGATCAATGTCCCCAATAATTATTGTGCATTCTCCTCTTAGCTGTTCTTCCCAGGTCTCTGTGCAGCATAAAGAACTTTGGGATTGGTAGTTCTTGAGAAAATAAAATAAAAGAAACAGAAACCTGGGAAGAACAGCTAGGAGGAGAATACACAATAATTATTGGGGACATTGATTCCACAGAAAGTGTCCTGTAGAAAAGCACAGAGCTGTCTTAGCAAATTCTGCTTTAACTGCAGAAGCATATTGTCTCTTGTTCTAGAGAACAGCCTCAGCCAGCAGCTTGCTGTTCAGAGTAATGCTTCTTCTGGTCTACTTCTGGTTGGGTTCAACAAAACTTAACAAGATTTAGGAGTTATTCAGACGGTGAATTTAATTTGGGTCGAAACTGATTTGAATGTTTGTTGTTCAGATGCATTTTGAATGTATTCGATTAAGTTTGGAGGGAGCTGCCAAAACCCCCACTTAACCTGAAATAATCAATATCAGGGGTTTTCCTGAGTTTTCTTTTAAGATTCGCAGTGTGAATTGGCAGTGTGAATAACCAATGCAAATAGACCTGGAATAAACCGGGATAAAACTCTGCATGCCTTGAACATGTTTCAAATACATTCGCGCCATCAACTCCTTGTTTTTTTGAGTGCGGGCACATGTGATCACCCGAACTTGTAGAGATGCTCAGAGATGCAGTCCCATAGTGTCAATAATAAACTCGGAATGCGTGAGTGAGGTTATTCACATAGTTGTGCTAAAAAAAAGATGGCAATAGGTACATGGGTATAGGGAAATAAGATTGTAGAAATATCCATAATATGACATACATTTTCATGTCACTGTTTCTACTTAATGATACTGGGGTTGCAGTTCTGGGTCAGTCCCAGTAAAGTGTACCCCCCATCCCTTTCCCCCCAGCTTGGACAGAAGATCAGTTACAAATATCCTCCAGTCTATCTGTACCTGTATATTGAGTTTTGGCCACATAGGATAGGCAAACATAGGACAAAAGAGGACAACAGTTGGTATTAAATGATATGTGCTAATTTATTACAGGCAAATGCAAAATTATAAATGATTTTTTATAATCTAAACAGAATTACAGTATACATCTCACACAAGTAGGGATATCAGTGACACAGGGGCACACTGCGCATGGAAAAATCAGATGCCAAGTGTTGATTGTTAATTTCAAGGACCATTGAAGTTTCCTCTGTATGGTTCTTTATCTTCAAATTGGGCTGGATAACACTCTAAATAGAGGACACTTTCAAAAAGAGATAGAGGACTGTCTTCTGTGAAAGAGGACAGGCCAGTATTCTCAAGAGGTATCCCTAGAGGTTCCTTTCATCTGGTGATTCTCAACCCTTTCTGAGCAATTTTTTTGCTAGATGGCTGGAATGGCTTAAAAAAAAACCCAGAATAATTCATACTGTCATGAGTATCTAAAATTGATGGCACTAAACACCGTTACCTGACTCTGGACCTTGGAAGTGGAAATGCAAGTTTTGACTTAAGTTGTCCAAGGCCTTCTTGTCCACTAGTTACCCTCGCCTCTATGATCTGATGGTTGGCTATTTTGATATTGCTTCTTTGTGGCAAGGTCTGGAGAAATCCCTTTCTTTGGACTACATGCTCTAGGTTTCCCTAGACAACATGGCCTTTAGCTATGTTGATGAAGGAATTCTGGGCGTCATAGAAGTAACATCTCCCAGGTTTGTTGTGTAGCAGCTAGATCTTCCAAGAGGCCTTGGAGACCCATGCCTCGTTTATAGTAACCCAACTCTTTGGAGATTATCGCACTGCGTTCTGAGAACGTTCCATCTCATCACGTGATGAGAACGTTCCTGGAACGGATATTACCGCATTAGAAATCAAAACGTGATCAGAACGGCAGTTTACCGCACTGCGATTCCTTTTTCTTGAAACCGTTCTCAGAACGGTTTGCTGTATTACGTTTTGTGGGCTGTCTTCTGATGACGTCGCCACTCAGTGGTTGGACGGCTCGGGAGAGGCGCCGCCCCCAGGAAAGAGGGAAAAGGGAGGCTTGGCTTACTGAAATCCCTCACCTCCCTTCCCCATAGGAATCAATCCAAAAACGGAGTTTTAAAAGAGCAGTGAGCCCTATGGGTCTTCATCTGGGGGGAGCAGAGGATGCTTGGCTATGGGGTTGTCCTGCCATCTCTCCCTCTCTCCTCTTTCCCCATAGGAATCAATCCAAAAACGGAGCTTAAAGAGCACTGAGCCCTATGGGTCTTCATCTGGGGGGAGCAGAGGATGCTTGGCTATGGGG
>NC_056523.1:196731936-196744372 GCF_019175285.1 Sceloporus undulatus
ATGTCCTGCCATCTCTCTCTCTCCCCTCTTTCCCCATAGGAAAGAATCCAAAAACGGAGTTTAAAATCTCTCCCAGATGCAGACCCAAAGGGCTCTCCTCTGCTCCTTTTAAACTCAGTTTTTGGATTGATTTCTATGGGGAAGGGAGGTGGGGGATTTCAGTAAGCCTAGGGCCTCTGGCCGGGAGAGTGCTTCTCAGCCTCACTGAGAAGTCTTCCCTCCGAAGATTCCCTTGGGAGGGAAAGAAGGCAAGCCCCTATAAAACGCTGGGGCTTCATATGCTGGCATATGTTTGAAGAAAATAGGATAAAACCTATGTAACTTGATGGGCCAAGGGCAGAGTCCCCTCCTTGGCAGCCTGGGCATTAAGGGAGCTCCACGGAGGTCTCTTCAAGCGGAGGGAAAGGGAGGGGACTGGACCAAGAGCAGAGCCCCGGCAGCCATAGCAGCTCTTTAAACCGGTTAGAAAAGAAGAGTCCTCTGCTGTCATCCCATTTCCCCTTTTTGGCAGCTTGACACCCTTTTGCTTCTGTGTGTGTGCATGTAATGTGTGCCTTCAGGTTGTGAGCTTCCCTCCCCGCTTTAACTCTTGTCTGGCTCTTTGCTATGGAATTCTGGGAGTTGTTTGCTTGCTTTTCTGTGGTGCTCCAAACAGAGGAGCTTTTGTGGGTTCCCTCCTGGAGGGAAGGAGGAGAAGGTCCTGGGCATCCCTGCCTCCTGCATTGTGACAGCACAGGAGCCCCACTGAACATGACACTAGAGCCCCCCCCCCAGAAGCAGCCAGACCCTCTCCCTCTTGCTCTCTGCTCTGGTCTCCTCTTTCCCTCTCTCTTTCTCTCTCTTTCCCTGCTTTCCTCTTCTCTTCCTTGTCCCACCTTTCCTCCCTTTTTCCTTCCTTCCCTCCCTCCTTCTTTCCCCCCTCACACACACACACCTTCCCTCACTGCAGTCGCTCGCCTGCCTGCCTCCCTCCCTGCCTGTCATTCTTTCAGCCAATCAGGAGACGGAGGAATGAGGGAACGGATTTGAGAACGGATAAGAATACCGCACACACTTCTCTTGGAACGTTTTCATCACGTTTCAGCTCTCTGGGAACACATTCAGAACACATTCAAATCCGTTCCCTCCTGGAACACATTTGGAACACATTTAAGCGTTCTGAGAACCCGATTGGAACACATACGTGCGGTATTCTCAAATGCGTTCCGTTCTCATCACGTGATCAGAACGTTCTCAGAACGCAGTGCGATAATCTTCTTTCTTTCCTTCTTTGCAACAGCAACCTGGAGATTGCTTTGGCTGAGTGCACAGCGGCGTTGAACTGCTTCCTGCGTAACCAGTTCAGTGAGAGCCTGGAGATGCTGCAACCCAGGTAAGAAGAAGTACTGAACCTGATCACCATGGAGAGAAAAACCAGTCCTAGGACACTGCCCTTTTCACTCGCTACTCCTTCCAATAGCCCCTCTTCATTTATATGCTCTGTGTTTAAACTCTTCTTCGCATTCTCTAGGAGAAGAGATGACTAGGCAGGCTTTTGTACTTTGGGCATGTCATGAGATGACAAGATCAATTGGAAAAAACAATAGTGCTTGGTATAGTGGGAGGCAATAGGGAAAAACATGACAGCATTGCAGATGGATAGACTCACATTTCATCTGCACTGCAGAAATAATCTGGTTTGATGCTGCATTAACTTCTGTGGCTCAGTACTATGGAATTCTGGGAATGGTAGTTTGTTGTGGCACCAGAGCTTTGGTGCCACAACAAACTGCCATTCCCAGAATTCCATAGCATTGAGCCATGGTAGTTAAAGCAGTGTCAAACTGGATTATTTCTGCATTGCAGATTTCACCTCAGTCAAGGAAGCCACAGCCCTGAGTTTTTGAAGCCTCTTGTTTAAACAAGATTCTTGTTTAAGACTGTGTAGTCCCTTTATAAAAGTCTAGGTGGAAATGAAGTGCTTGCATTGAGCAGCAATACTAATACTGTTACTACTACTACTACTACTACTACTAGATATCAATATTTTAACATTGGAAGTAGAAAAGGGTTTGGTCGACGGTCAGGAGAGTCTAGAAACAGTGTATGTGTTTTACCCCGTAAACCCTGGTGTTTCCAATTTTTTGGCAAAATTTCATGTTTTGTTAGTTTTTCTCTTTAAAAACTACAAGTGCCAGAATCTTGTTCTGACAAACATCAAGCTATGTTCCTGCGCTTCTGCTGCAGAACACATTATTTGATGATCTATATTCATGGCAAAACAGCTATCTTGCTCCCCTAAGAACTTCTGTTCTTAGATACTTAAAATTAGATTTATTCCAATATCTCAGGAATTGGAGCAATATTACTCCTACCTTCATTAGCAAAAGAAGAGGTTGATATATACACATGCACCCAAACTTGGATCAGAATCCAAGTAGGTGGGAAAAGAATAGATAAAATGAGAACTCTTCTTTTCTTAACAAAAATAGAATACTGTTGCCATGGCCCTTTTCTCTGTTATAAAGGCACTCTTTATGCATCATCCCATGAGTGGCAGAAATTTGATGTTGGAAAAATGTGATTTGTAATTAAATTAGTGACAGTACAGTGGGCCCTTGTTATCCCCTGGGGTTTGGTTCCATGGATACCAAAATATGTGGATGCTCAAGTCCCATTAAATACAGTGGCATAGTAAAATGATGACCCTTATATAAAATGGCAAAATAAAGGTTTGCTTTTCAGAATGTATATATTTTAAAAAATATTTTCAAACTGTGGATGCTTGAACCCGTGGATAAAAAACCCGTGGATATGGAGGGCTGACTGTATATTACTTTCAACCAGTGGCTTCATTACACTGAACCAGTCTTAGTTCTTGGGTTTAACTCCACAAGGGGTTCATGGTAATGGTGTCAGGCCCAATAAAATGTCCCTCTTCACCCATGCCACCATTCTCTTGCCTGGATTTGTGCCATGGATCCTAGAACAGGGAGGACAGCTTGAGGCCCCTCAGGCTAGGCTGGGCAGTGCCCCCCCCCCCAAAAAAAAGTTTGGTCAGAAGGGTCCTAGTTTATAGCCATCTTTGCTTTGCTCAATCTGTTGTGTGCCTTCAAGTTGTTTCCGATTTGTGGTGACCTTAAGGTTATCATGGGGTTTTCTTGGTAAGATTTGTTTAGAGGTAATTTGCCTTTGTCTCGCTCTGGGGCTGAGAGAGTGTGACTTGCCCAAAGTTACTCAATGTATTTCCATGGCTGAGCAGGGATTGAAAACTCTGGTCTCCAGAGGTGTAGTTGTTGATATTGTGTACTGTTTTGGACTTATGGTGATCCTAAGGAGAAGCTATCATGGATTTTTCTTGGTACGATTTGTTCAGAGGAGGTTTGTCATTGCCTTTCTCTAAGGCTGTGAAAGTGTGACTTGTTCCAGGTCACCGAATAGGTTTCATGGCTGAGCAGAGAATAAAACTCTGGTCTCCAGAGTTGTAGTCCAATGATCAAAGCACTACATCACTCTGGCTCTCATTTATTTAATAGGGACTTATACATCCCCCTTCCCTTGATATATTGATTTAATGCTTTAAACAAAGTGATATACAGTGCACCTTCCACTTACATGGGGATCTGTTCCAGATCCCTCCACGTAAAGGGAAATCAGTGTATGCTGATGCCCCATAGTGAGTAATGGGGCTCGCACCCGCGGTGCACAGCACCACAGTCACACGACCCATTAGTTCTTCCGGGGCTCTTCCAGCACGGCTTTTAGCATATGCTGAAAGCCGCGTATGGTGTGCCCGCCTAAAACACAGTCGCGCTGTATTTTCATTTATTATTTTGTCATTGCCTTCATTAGAGTCTTCTGGTAGATTTTAAGGCCTCAGAGCAAGTGTCTAATTCATTCACAGTCACAGTTTTGCTTTAGTTGGTGGTATTCTCCTTCTTCTTTATCTTCTTCACAGTATTCTGTGTTTTTATGGGCAAGTGCACAAAATTCATAATGACCCACCTACCAGGCTTCTCCCTCTCTTGAAAAGCAGTTCTGCGATCACTGGCTTGTGCAGAAAATCATTCACAAATATCCTACATAGTCTGTGCTATCAATGCCTTAAATTTCTTTATTAATATTAAGCCTACTTGAAGAATCCTAGTTCATGCATGGTACAGTAGTTTGAGTGTTGGACCTTGGTTGGTGCCACAACAAACTGCCATTCCCAGAATTCTATGGCATTGAGCCATGGCAGTTAACATGGTGTCAAACCAGATTATTTCTGCAGTGCAAACGCAGCCTATGACTCTGGAGACCACAGTTTAAATTCCTGCTCAGCCATGGAAACCCATTGGGTGACTTTGGGCAAATCGCATACTCTCAGCCTCAGAGAATGGCTCTTTTCTGATGAAATTTACCAAGAAAACCCTTTGACAAGCTTGCCTTAGGGTCGCTGTAGGTCAGAAACAACTTGAATGCACACAACACACACATAGAGTTTATGGTTTAAATCAGTAAGTGACTGGAAACAGAAACTGAACCAGGAGATTCTTAGTTTGGCTGAAAACATTTCAGGACCTTGGCACTTGAACATCCATGGATTTTAGTATCAATGGAGGGTCTTGGAACCATACCCAAGAGGATACCAAGGCCCCACTGTACTTTTATAAAAGAAGTTGAACTATACACATGTATATTAAAAGAGGCTTTCAAGAAAGAGCTGCAACTAATGTTTAGGAAATGTGCACAGGATGACTGAACTGTCAGTGACTGTGGCAGAAACTAAAAGATATTTCAGCAGACTAGCATTCATCAAAATCTACAGGCATTTGCAATGAGGCAGGCATGGCTAAGACATCTAGATTTCTTGTCTAGTGAGTGTGAACGTCCAAGATAAATTGTATTTGGGGTAGGGCTAATTCATTATTTTGCAATGAAAAAGTTTAGAAAAGTACAGCTTTAAAGTTAATTGGCCTAGTGGTTAAGGCCATGTTGGCCCACTAAAATAATATAAGACTTTGACAGGATAATTTATTAATGACCAAAATATTACAAAATTGTTAACAAGCATGTAGGATTCTCAGGCTGGTGTTCTGTTATTACAGAAGTAGCAGAGGCAGATATTTTTCAGAAATGTAGAATAAGCATGCCCTCCAGCTGTCCTAATTTGGTAGGGACAATCCTAATTCATCCTTTCCTGTCCCATTTTTCAGCTGCTTTTAAAATGTCTGAGTTTCTGTCTTCCACCCACTTTCTCCTTTTGTCCTGTCTATATATCTTCAGCAGCTGTAGACTGAGTTCAAAGAGCAAAAGTAGTTTGTATTACCTTGTGGGAGGTACAACAGGAGGGGTTGAGTCTTGCTTTTCCCAGTTGTTGTTGTTGTTGTTGTTGTTAACCACTTTCGAGTCAATCTTGACTCCAGGTGACTCTGTGAATGAGACATCTCCAAGATCCTCTATCCTCCATTGCTCAGGTCCTGTAAATTAATGTCTGTTGTCTGTTTAATAGAGTCAAACCATCTAGCATGCGTTCTTCCTCTCTTTCTACACCCTCCACCTTTCCTAGCATTATTGAATTTTCCAGTGAGTTGTGCTTTCTTGTGACATGGCCACAATACAACCTCAACTTTATCATCTTGGCTTCCAGAGGGAGATTTCAGGTCTGATCTGTCCTAGGACCCGTTTGGCTGTCCACGGTATCCTCAGCACTCTTCTCCAGCACCACATCTCAAATGAGTTGATTTTCTTCCTACCCATTTTCTTCACTTCCCAGCTCTCACATCTATACATGGTGATGGGGAATACAATGGCTTGGATGATTCAAATTTTAGTGCTCAGTTGTATATCTTTACTCTTTGAGATCTTGTCTAGTTCTGTCATAGCAGCCCTTCCCATTCCTAGCCATTTGATTTCTGGCTGAAAACTCCATTCTGTTTAATGTACAGGAACTCTTTTACCATTTCAATTTCCTCATTATCTAGGTTGAATTTGTGAATATCCTCCATGGCCCTTCCCCATAGGTCCAGGCAAATGCTGTTCCCCCTTCTAGCTGTGTGTTCCTCTTCATGTTGTCATCTTACCACACTCTGTGTCCCAGATTTCATATAACATTGGAGGGCATGGGATATGTAACAAGAATTTCAGAATTAAATTTTTCCCATGGCTCATGAGAGTGTGTATGTATAGAATAAGGCATTGTGGTGCTTATGGTAAAGGGCCCTGTGCTAAAAGTTTGCTCTGGACCTGCAAAAATTATGCTTGGGCTCTGCCCTTGTTATTATTTAACCCATTGCCATTGGAAATGTTGCACTGATTTCTTTGTGGTAAAGTTGGTGATTGATTCTTAGGTAAATGTAGGTGAAGTTCCTTGTGGGTGGAGTATGGAAGGGATGGGCACCTATGACTCTGCACTATAGAAATCATGCAGTTTGACACCACTTTAAATGCTGTAGCTCCATTCTATGGAATCCTGGGATTTGTAGTTTTATAAGGTCTTTAGCCTTCTCTGCCAAAGAGTGCTGGTGTCTCACAAAACTACACATCTCAGGATTATGTCGGAAAGAGTCATGACAGTTAAAGTGGTGTCCAACTGCATTATTTTACTATGTAGATACACCTTAAATTGGACCTTCATCATTGGCTATGTTGGCTAAAGGAGAGCAGAGTTGTAGGACAAATCTATCTGTCCATCCATCCATCCATCCATCTATCCATCCATCCATTTCTGAATGCTAGAGTTGCCCATTCCTGCTTTAGAGATTCTCCAGTATGGCAAAAGGGAGCAAGAGAAGCTACTCTGTTTCTGTCATCCGAGCTAAAAGGCTTCTTTGCCTTGAACTACTTCTTTATTTCCCCATTTGCTCCCTTTTGACAGGTCCCGAGAGAGCATGTATCATGCCTTAATCTATGCCACTATTCTGGAGATGCAAGCCACGATGACCTTTGAGCATGATGATCTTGTCCATGCTGCGCAGATGATGAAGGAGGCACAGGATATCTGCCAGAGGTAGGGACAGTCTTGGGAAATTAGCCAGAACGGGTGAGGAATTAGGATCTGCTGCTTACAGCTTTGGTGTGTAGTGCAGGATCTCTGCCAAGAGGATGGCAGATTGTTAACATGGCAAATAGTGCCCTGGCTGCACCAGTTGTGGACAGGTATTTATAGTGGGCCCATGATATCCTTAGAGGTTTGGTTCCAGGACCCCGATGAATACCAAAATCTATGGCTGCTCAAATCCCATTAAATACAGTGGCATAGTAAAATAGTGTCTCTTATATCAAATGGCAAAAATCAAGGTTTGGTTTTTTGGAATTTAAAAAAAAAAGTTTTAAAATGGTGGATGGTTGAATCCATCGATGCGGAGGGCCAACTGTATTTTTTTCGTTCTAACCCAAGCTTTGGGACTTAAAAGAACAGAAGACGATCATCCACCTACTTACTCCCTCTTCTGAGTGTTTTTTTTAAAATTTTTAAAACAACATGTCCTTTACCTCAGTTTAAAAGTGGGAATAAAAAAGTTGCTGTGAAAAGTAGGACATATTGCTATGGGAAAAGGAATTGTTGGAGGTCATAAAGAAAGATGCCCTGCTTCCTTGTATTGGGGTGGGATGGACATATTCTGGGGCAGAAAATATGGAAGGTCAAGAATCTAACTTAGCATCTGCTCTTGGTTTCCCTGCTAGGTTTCGAAGGAAAACCACTGTGGGCAGCTCCTTCTCCAGTCGGCAAGGTGGAGATGCCTGTACTGAGGGTGAGAAGGGTTACATCTGTGGATGTTGAAAATCATTGGGCTCTTTTTTTGAGTCCATGATGGGAAGAGAATATGGTGTTTGTGAGTTTCCCAGAGGAATCTAACCAACTATTGGAAGCAAATATTGCACTGAGGATGAGCCAAGTGCAGCTTGTCAGATGTTGTTAGACTGCAGCTTGCATCATTTGTCATCATTGACTACAGAGACTGGGGCTGATGGGAGTTGCAGTCTGACAGCTTTTGCAGGGTTGCACACCCTCTTCTCCTGAGTTACATGGATCTTGATCCCATCTTGCATAGAAGTCCTTACCTTCCCATCTTTCCTCTGCCTTGATGTGGATACAGTTTGGCTTGTGAGAGGGAGAAAGTAGAACATGGTGAGGCTTTAATTAAGTGGGAGGTGGCCTTCAGCCACTTTCCAGGACACTTCCCTTTGGGACTGCTGTTTTCCATATGGACTCAGGGTGAATGTATGTGCACGCCAGAGATGAATGGCAAACATAGTTAGAAGTGAAATATGCCTCCTCCTTGCCCCCAGACTTGGCTTCCTTGGTATCTTGTTTTGAATTAGATGTTCCCCTATTTGGGAGTTTAAAATTTGGTCCTATATTGAGGTAATATAAGCTGCAAACCCTTCATCTCTCGAACTGAAAGAGTAGGTATTACCTGCACTCACACCAGACTAACTCCCAGAATTGTGTACACACAGCACACTGGCCTGTTCCATATCAAATGCTGGCGAGCTATTTGCTGTGGTTGTGGTTGTCCTGATGTGGGCACCTGCCCTTCTTCATCTCTGGCAGGGCCAAGCAGTACATTTGCCCAGTAAATTCATGATACTTGAAGAGGCCTTATAACAGCCTGCCTCACATTTCCTCTACGAGGCTTGATCTTTGATCTGGCAAACTGGAAGAGATGGCTTGTATTGCGGTGTGGAAAACCTGGTAAATCTACCCTGTACTTAATCCATCCTTTCCTGTTACAGTGGAGCTGCATGCTGAAGTGTGCTATGCAGAATGCCTGTTGCACCGGGCTGCCCTTACATTCCTCCAGGTAAGAAGGGCTCTTCTCCCTTGGAGCAAACAAGTGGTTAATTCAATCCCACTATGGCAGCTTTCCCCAAAATGGTGTTTTGGTCTCTCAAGTCCCACCAGTCCCAGCCATATGTTCATGGCCAGAAAAGTTTGGAGGTGCACTCCAAAATGTTTGTAGGATGCAAAACATCTAGAAACTGATCTGAGTTAGGGCACCAGTGTGGGACAGAACCCCTTAGGAAGAGAGTGCAAGGATACAAAGTTTTGAAGCAGAGAAAGCATACCTTGTAACAGGCAGAACTACATCATTTTTCTTTCTTGCTATTCTGGAAAGAGAGTTAGTGCAGTCTACAGAAGCTGCAGGGAACACTGGGCCACAACTTCTGCTCCTGTCTCTGGCCTCTTTCCCAGACCAGCTACTTTTAGGAGTGGCTACCTGTTCTGGTTGTTTTATGTTCCTGTTCTAGTCCTTTTGTAACAGCAGTGGAGGGTTAGTGGCTCACCGCCCCACATGTGTCGCAGTGGGGAAGGACTCTGTCTGCTAGGTCTGTTGCAGAAATGCCTGTACTCAGACTGGAGATTTCAAAGAGTCCTGCTGTTAAAAATTGAAAGACAATGCTTGCTGGGAAATGCAGGCAACAAGAAGACAACCCTCCTGGAAGTATTTTTGTTTCACACACTCTCTGGTGGTGGTAGCAGAGAGAGGGGATGGGGGTCACCATTCCCAGTGTTTACCAAGCATGGAATTGATGCTCTCTGAGTCCCATTTGATTTGTGCTGGCAGTGGCCATCTGTGATGGAGGCCTATATTAAACTGTCCCCCACCCATAGTAGTATCACATGAGATATATCAAACCCATGAACAGATGCACACACTACACTTTCTGAGTCACTCTTTTTTTTTTACAGGACGAAAATATGGTGAATTTTATAAAAGGGGGAATCAAGGTGCGTAGCAGCTACCTCATCTACAGGTGAGTTGGGCTGACCGCTGGGAAAATGAAGCCTTTTATGGTCATAACTCAGAAGCTTTAAACAGCAGTGAAGGGCATAAGAGGAAGAGGAGCTAGGATGGTATGCCAGGATCAGGAATGAAAAATCTGTGGGGTAGTCTGTTCCTGCATATAAATTCAGACATTACAGTATTCCTAGGAACATACAATTTCAAGATGCAGGATGAGGAAGCATAACACTTAGAGGTTACCTACATAGCCATACTCCCTTTGTCTGGAATGCTAGCACTTGCTAGCTTTCCATGTTCTAATAGTTACACATGCATTTAAACTGGGGGAAACACCGAAGCATGCAGTCTCCATTTCTCACTATTGCAGTGTGAAATTACATCATTCCAGGACAGTACAAAATTTGTTTTATCTTATTAATTGTAGATTGTCACTAAGGGTGAAACCAAAATGTCAGCGTTTCAAGAGTGCCCCCCCCCAAAAAAAAAATCAGAAAAGCCCTTTCCAGCTTTGGAGAGTGCATATGAATTTGCTTGCAAAGGTATTTGTAACTGATAATTGTTTGTGACTGAAAAGAGAAGGGGAAGAAATGGCCACTACTCCACTTATGCCAGGTTCCCTTCCAGAACAAGCATATTATTTTTTTCTGGAGTAGCAGTTTCTGACACTTAGGTTGGAGGTTTAAATATAGTAGTAGGCACATCTCTACCTTAAATCTGTGGGACTCAGTGTTTTAGCAAGGGAACAGCATTTCCTGTACACTAAAGCACTATTCAGATGTTTCTTCTGTACGGAAGCAGACATGACTCTACTTTTTTCACTTTTTAAATCTATTTTACTAAGGGAAGGAGCTGTAACCAAATAAAGCTGAATAAAGCAAGGCTTCCAATAGCATAGAAGTCTGTAGTTGAATTCACTTGAATATGGGTTCAGCTCCTTTTCACACTTTTCTCAGCACCATGGGAAAGGAGGAGGTAGGATTGGAGTGCATGGTCTCAGCTCTTTCTACTTGTGTAGAAGGCTTTTGAATAAAGTTCTTGTCACAACAATAGATTATCTTCAAGGTTTTTTTTAAGCAAAGGTAGTCATGGAATAAAATCCATAGCTGCGTAATAGCTGTATTAATGACAACCAAAATGACACAGATGTGTGCAAGCTTGTGAATTCTTCAGAGGGAACCCTTAGGTTTTGTGAGAGTTGAAAGTGCCGAGGGATTCACTAAAGTATCTTATGATTGCAGAGAACTCAACAGTTTCATCCAACCCAGTCAGTTGCCGACAAGTTCTTCTCGTGTGCATCTGGAGGGGGGAATTGCCCTGGGCATTGGTGCTTTCAACTTGGTGAGTTATAGTGTGCTTACATGACAACCTAGAGACATAAGGACAGATGCAGAATTATAACCACCACACTGTTGCCATTCTTAATTTGGTTGGAGATGTTTTTTGTCCCTGTAATTCAATTTAACTTGAGTTTGTTTGGTTTTTGCCCCTGCAATTCAAGTGCAAGGAAAGAAGGGCAGTGGGGTCAGTTTCCAGAGTCAGTTTTCTTACAGGGACAAATATACTATTGTAGTGAATATCTTGAATTTGCCCATAAATAGTAATTGTGAATGTGTTTTTTTTAAAACAGTGCAGGAGGACCTTGTGGCCTAATCAAATTTTGAATTGCTGCTCCTGGAGGCTTCCAGGAGAGTGATTTACCCCCTTTTGCCAGAAAAAGAGTAGTTTGTGTAAGTTGGGGAGTTTGTTGAGAAGCAGAAAAAAAGCCTTGGGACTACATGTATTCCGCCTTCAAAACAAAATTTGCTCATCCATACTATAAAGAACCATAAAAGGAGACCTGAGATTCTGCTAGCCACTGAAGAGGAGATATAGGCACCCCTGCTACTTCTCATATTCTGATTGCAAAACAAAAGATAGCATGGCTTGCTAGCCCTGAAGCCTTCTAAGCTTGCCTCTTAAAGGAGCATGCACAACAAGGGGAATAACAGGAGGCATGGCCATGCCACCCTGGCATCATTAGTTCTCTGGTGAAAGTACCAGGCAGAGGGGCTTTTCCATGTCAGGTTTACCCTGTTTCCTCCCTTGCATGGCCAGCAGGAGATAAGCAAAGAGTTCCCAGATCTCAGGTCCTGGCCCTTCATTTTCAATCCTCAGGGCAAGGGAGAGGACTCTCAATGTGAGAGTGATGCCTTGAAGAGTCATCTGGTGGTGTTTTACTTGAATGGCATACTCTGTGAAACTGTAGTTGATACTTAATGAAACCACCTCGGCTGCCCCTTGTAACATCACTTTATCACAAACAGGATTTAAATGAGAGTTAAATGAGAGTTAAACAGGAAATGTCATGTGATAAACATCAGGCATTTTCTGTTTAACTCTCGTTTAACTCTTGTTTAAATCCTGTTTGCCCCCTAGTGTGATAAAGCAGCTTGGACTCGCCTCTATGAACAGGGTGATCAGATGTCATAACCACAAAGCACCGCAAAATGACAAGGCACCGCAAAATGTAAGGCATTAAAAAAAATGTAGGGCATTACAAAATAAAAGCTAAACACACACACACACACATATTCATGTGTCTTAGTTTTGCTCAAAATGGAGGACATTTTGGAACATATAGGGCAAGTTCTGGCAAAGGAGACTTCTGGTCACCCTGCCCATGATATCCCTCAGGTTTTGGCCCTGAAATCTCTAGGCCTGGGATAGTCTTGATTTTGTCAACC
>NC_056523.1:196746672-196776901 GCF_019175285.1 Sceloporus undulatus
ATGGATGACCCCTGGGGGACCCTTCAATTCCTATCGACCTCCGTGGCGTTCATGTGTGGGCAGACAGCGGGGGCAGAAGAAAGAAACGAGGGGGCAGAGAAGAACGACAGAAGAATGCAGAAGCAGGGCAAGAAGAAGAATGGGGTGGAATGGGATGCCCCTGGGGGCCCCTTACATTTGCAGCCTCCTAGGTGTTCATGAGGACGGTACAGAGGAATGGGCCGGAATGGGATGACCCCCAAGGGCCCCTTCAATTCCTAGCCTCCGCGGAGTTCATGCCGGGCAAAAGAATGGGGCTTGAATGGATGACCCCTAGGGGGTCCCTTAAATTTCTGCGCTCTGCGGAGTTCATGCGGGGCAGAAGAATGGGGCTGGAATGGTGACCCCTAGGGGCCCCTTCAATTCCTGCCTCCTCGAGTAGATTCATCGGGCAGAAGAATGGGGCTGGAATGTGATGACCCGTAGGGCCCCTTCAATTCCTAGCCTCCGCGGAGTTTCATGCAGGGCAGAAAATGGGGCTGGAATGGATGACCCGTATGGGGCCCCTTCAATTCCTAGCCACCGCGGGTTAATTGCAGGGCAGAAGAATGGCGTGGGCTGGAATGATGACCCCTAGGGGTCCCTTCCATTTCTAGCCTCTGCGGAGTTCATGCGGGGCAGAATAAGAATGGGGCTGGAATGGATGGACCTATGTAGGGGTCCCTTCAATTTTAGCCTCCACGAAGTTCTGCGGGGCACAGAAGAATGGGGCTGGAATGGATGACCCGTAGGGGTCCTTCAATTTCTCGTCTCTGCGGAGTTCATGCGGGGCAGTAAGAATGGGGCTGGAATGGATGACCCGTAGGTGTCCCTTCAATTTCTAGCCTCCACGAGGTAGTTCATGCGGGCAGAAGAATGGTGCGGAATGGATGACCCGTAGGGTCCCTTCAATTTCTAGCCTCCACGGAATTCATGCGGGCAGAAGATGGGGCTGGAATGGATGACCCCTAGGGGCCCCTTCAATTCCTAGCCTCCACGGAGTTCATGCAGGGCAAAGATGGGGCTGAATGTGATGATGACCCCTGGGGGCCCCTTCCATTCCTAGCCTCCTCGGAGTTCATGGCGGGCAGAAGAATGGGGCTGGAATGGATATGACCCTTTGGGGGTCCCTTAAATTTGCAGCCTCCTCGGTTGTTCATGCAGGTCAGAGCACAACCCCCCCTCCCCAGGGTTGTCCTGAAAAGGAAGGCCACGGAAGGGAATGGGTGAGGAAAATGCAAAAAGCAGCCCAGCATCATGGGAACTTTGCGTGCGTTGCTGCCTACCACACCAAACCATTTTGCAACACATTCGCAAGGATACGGGAGACAAAGGCCTGACTTCCCTTTTCCCCCATAATGCCCAAAAAGGGGAGGAATGACGCTAAAACTATGGGAGCGTTGTGCAACGGGCGTCCCATAGAATGAATGGCGTCTGGAGAACATTTCGCTTTCACGTATTGCGCAGTGTTCGTGACGCTAACATTGTGCGCATGGGCAGGAAAAATTGCAAAAACTCGCGTCTGATAACTCAGTCTGTCAAGGGAAATCCTTTACCTTTACCTTTTTTACTGCAAATTCAAAACAACCAATCTTGGTTGCTGCCTATTTGCACCCAATCACCTTAGGAGGGCAACCAAGCAGCTGCTGAGCAGCGACCAAAGAATCTTCTTGGTTTGTGCCAGCCTTTTCAGCTAAGGCTGGTGCAGACAAGAGACTTCTTGGTTGCTGTTTGACTGGTGCTCAGTTGCTGCTCCCTTTGCACCTTGTCATCTTGGAAGCGCAACTGAGTAGCTGGCTGAGCTAGCAACCGAGAAGCCTCTCACCCATGCCAGCTTTGCGCAAAGGCTACTTGCAGACAAGAGGCTCTTGGGTGCTGCTCAGTTCTGCACTCAGGGTGACCAGGTGCAAGGAGAAGCTTCTCCCTAGAAGAGGGACTCTCAGTCTTCATCAGGTCAGAGAAAGGCACAGCCGGTGTGTGTGTAGGTGGTTACAGAGGCCACATGTCTCTGGATTGGAGACTGGTGTGGGCCAGAAAGGGAGAGATTTTAACTACAAGACCAATCCAAGAAAAGGACTCTTTCCAAAAATTGAGCATGATTTTCCCAGAGGATGTCCTCCCCACACACGCTTCAAGTGTCCACAAACAAATGTTTTCTTCTGCTACCTCGTTCTGATGAAAGAAAGAAGCAGGAGCAGCATGCAACCCCAACCTGTCCGCCAACTCCCACAACTCACAAGCTAAGCAGGGTCCCAAATTTGAAAGGTCCCTTTTTGCTGCCACTTCTCCCCCCCCACCTGTGCTGTAACTCTTTGATCCAGTTTGTCCCAAAATGGTGTCGCTCTGAGCCACAGAAGCGATAATATAATAATAATAATTATAATATATAATATTATATGTATTTTCCTGCCTCTCCTAGGTGGATCGAGGTGGGATTACAACCCAACTGTACATAAAAATACTGTGGTGCTCGGGTTACGAAATTAATTCGTTCCGCCATTCCTTTCGTAACCCGAAATTTCGTAACCCGAAACACTTTTCGTTGCACTGGAAAGCCTATAGCTGCGCCTTTGCAGCATTTGAATTTCGCGCCGAATGAATTTCGTAACCCGAAAAAATTTCGTAACCCGAAACAGTTTTTGCCAATCCACTTTTTCGTTTTATCCCGGAAGAAAATGGAAATTTCGTAACCCGATCATTTCGTATCCCGAGGCACCACTGTACAAGAATAAAACATATAATTTCGAACATTAAAACAGTTAAAAACAGTGTAGTCAACATTTATAAGATAAAATGTTTTGATCCTGGATAGAAGAGTGAATGATGTCGTTACAGAAGATTGGGTGGATAGGCTTGCTGGAAGAGATCCATCTTAACTGCCCTCTTGAAACCCTCCAAGTAGGTAATACGACAGATTTCTTCTGGGAGGTTGTTCCATAGGTAAAGGTTCGTTGGGAAATTGAGACCAGTCTGGTTGGATGTACTTCCAACAGATTTTTCCTGGAGCTTCTGAGAGTGCGGGGTGGATGATACAGGGAGAGGCATTCCTTTAAATAACTCTGGCCTGAACCATGTAGGGATGCCCTCTGCCCAAGCCTCGCAACATTTTCCCAGTTGCCACTACTAGTGAAAGGCACCAGTAAGGGAGTGAACTCATATGGGCAGGCAAAGAGAGAGACACCACCATGCAAAATGATCAGCAATGCTGTATGGTGGTTTTCTGGGGACCCTGAAAGGAAGTTTAATATAATCCTCATCCCCACCATGCTCCTAAAGACTAGTGGTTCCCCTTGTCTTTTCTGCACACAAATACTTTGACTGAAGGCCCCCTTGCCACAACTTTTTCCTCTCACTGCCCCCCTACTGCCCACTTTCTACCTCACTGCACCCTGGACCATTAAACTGCTCCCAGGGGGGGCCTACCAGCTCCCCACTTTGGGAGTCACTTTGGCTTAAAGCGAATATCTTATGGTTGTAGTTCTCTGATCCCATAAACCTGGGTTAGACTAGGCAAGGGCTCCCAAAGTGAAATGTTAGATACTTAAAAAAAAAAAAATCCACTTGCATAGGAAATAGTCTGATAAAAGGAAAATGTTAAGGTAGTAGACTCTCTGATATAGGCCGCATCTGCACTGCAGAAATCATCCAGTTTGACACTACTTTAACTGCCATGGTTCAGTGCTATGGAATTCTGGGAATTTTAGTTTCTTGTGGCACCAGAGTGATCTGAGAGAGAAAGCTAAAAGTCTCACAAAACTACAGTTCCCAAAATTCTATAGCATTGAGCCATGGCAGTTAAAATGATGTCAAACTGGATTATTTCTGCAGTGTGGATGCAGCCATACTGGTTTTCTGTGTAAAGAGGTTTTATTTGGTCTTTTTCTGTTTTTTTTTAATATAGAGGAATATTCAGTTACCTAAGCCCCTACTTGCATGCTGAAGTGGCACAGCTTAAGTGTTGGCAACTTCAGGGAGAGCTAGACCAGAATCTGTTAGGTGGCAGGAGACATCACTATTTCATATTCATTGAGGAGGACAAAATATAGCAACAATAAAGGAAAGATTTCATAATGGCAAACTGAATTTTATGCCTCTAAGTGAGACCAGTTGGGTTCCACTTAGGGGCATAAAGCCTAATTGTGTTTTTTCACAGTTTCCCAGAAAGGAGATAAGACAGAACTTCCTCTTCTTCCTGAATAAAATAGTGACAGAGACATAGCAGAGGTCCACAGCAGTAGTCTACTGGGGCCCTTTTACATTGCACAGTTAAAGCACTATGATTCCACTTTAGCTGCCATGATTTCATCCTGTAGAATTATCAGATTAGCAATTTAGGGACAGGGAAAGGGTGGAATAAAGAAAGCTGGCTTGGATCAATTGGAAGAGGGTGGCTTTCACCTCAAGGGAAGTATTAAACCCAAGTTGAGGACTGTGCTCACATATTTTTCATGTTGATGTCTTTCTTCCACAGACTCTTTCCCTTTTTCCACCTCGGATCCTGAAACTCCTGGAGTTTGCTGGGTTTTCGGGGGACAAGGTATGTATGAGTGAGTGTGTGTGTGTGTGTGTGTGTGTTGGAAAGCAGGGTATGATGTGCTGGTCTATATTTACTTTCTGGAGAGTCAAACCATTGGTCTGTACATCCCAACAATGCCTACACTTATTTATAGCATCTACCCAAAGCCTGAGGCACAGAAAAGTCTTCCTTTTTTCTCTGCTCTATGCAGAGCTTACTGTATATAACCAACTATAAGTTGATCTCATGTCTAAGTCGAGGACAGGTGTTGAGCCCAAAATTATGATTTTTCATATAACTCATGGATAAATTGAGAGTAAAACCTAAGGCATGCAACAAAAAATCTAAAGGATGAAGCAAAGGAAAAGGATGCCAAAGAACTTTAAAAATCTGGCATGTGTAACTATTTGTGCTTGCACTAAAGGCTGGATGGATAAGAGGGAACTATAACTATTTGTGCTCATCCTAAACACTGGTGTATAAAGAGGGGACTATGGAGATTATCACATGGAGCTTATCGTTGCTAAAACAGGGCTAGCTCATCCAAAAACCATGATGATGTGATCACCAGTCATGCTTGTTTCCCATGATTAAATCATCGCTCCTCTCCCATTATCAAATGTTCATGCAACAGCCATTTCTCCAATAACAGAAGCTCTTTTTTTAAAGTACTTTTTTAAAGTACTTGCATCATAAAGTATAGTACTTGCACTGTAAAGGATAGTACTTGCATTGATTCAGGGTTACGTCGACCCACTTAATTGATCCAGGTTTTTTTGGTGAATATGTTGATTAAACTTTCCAGATTGATACATGAGAATATGCAGTACTTGCAAAGAGATGTGTCTCTTTTGTAGCTACAGGATATATTTTTTTCTGTCTTCCCTCCCATTTTCCCAACCCTGCTTCTCTGAATATTTTTATTCCCCCCTCCCTTCTCCACTAGGAATATGGCCTGCGACAGCTGCACCAAGGGGCCACCACAGGCAACCTGAGGGCATTGCTTTGCACAATGCTGCTTCTCTGCTACTATACCTTCCTTACCTTCATTTTAGGTAAAAACATGGGAATGCCTCCCCTTCATTTTAGACAGCAGGATGGGGCTAAGAGAGGGCTTAGTAGCACTGCATAGAGAAGATCTGAGCTCCTTTCCCATAGTTGATTGTTTTCTCTCTTCTGGCCTGCTTAGAATGAGGGTTTCTCATATGGCATCATCACTCACAACTATTTCAACCCTGTTAATTTGGATCTATACAATTTATTCTAAGTATGAGAGTCCAGGAGAACGAAGAAGAATTATTTGGAGAATTGCAGGAGGGGCTTTGGAAGGGAAAGTGGAGAGAGGGAGAGTCAGGAATTCTAATCCTTCTACTTGTGGTTGAATGTGGGAAAGGGGAAAAAGAGGACTGGAGCATTGTAGTAGATAAGTGAGAGTTGAGAAGTCATAAAGTTTCTAATTTTTCTATGTGCTGGCCTTCAGCTAGAAAGCAAGTTCTCCTTCTTTTATGAAGATAGTAATGCCGGACTATCTTTATGGATGGTTTTAAGGATTACTGGGAATGTGTTTTGATACATATCATCTCAGTAATCCTTAATGGTATCCATAAAGATAGGCCTGTCTCACTTTCTCCTTGTTAGAAAGAGAGAGTGTTTGAAATGTGGTATATAAATTATCATCAAAAAGGCAGGACAAGACTCTTCTCCACAGGTTGGAGGCAAGAGATCTTCAATGCAAGTTGGGTGTCAGTCTTTCTTCTAACCTGGGTTGATAATTAGATGGACTGATGGGTTGTCCTCAACTTTTAAAATGAATGAGGAAGGCAATATTTTCAGTGCTGAACACAAAGCTCTGAGCTGTCCAGATGATGTCACCAGCATTTCTTAAGGGCAAGGGCAGGAATTGTGTTCTATTCCAGATATTTCTGGTCTGTAACTCCCAGAAGCCCTAGACAACACAGCCAGTTGTGAGGAATGCCAAGTTGCAGGCAAAGTTGACAACATCTGAACAACCACATTTGTTCACCCCTGCCTGAGGGCATTGCCAGGGATCCTGGAACAAAGCTTTTGGATTGCAAGGGAAGGCAACCTTTTCGTCCAGCAAACTTTTGCAACCTTCTTCTACTTAGGGCAAAATAGTGTTTTTGGATGAGCACTTTAATCCTCTTCTGTTTCTGTACTTCCCTCCACCAGGTATTGGTGAAGATGATTTTACAGAGGCCGAGGCCCTACTGGGTCCATACCTCTCCCGTTACCCTCAGGTAAGAGATTTGGGGGGATGCTGCAGGCCTTCCAGTCTCCTGCCTTGTGCACATGCTGTGTTTTGTTCTCTATAGAGCAATCACTGATAGGACTGCCTGCCTCAAGATGTTTGGACGGATCAATTACATATTTTCTTTTCTGCTTTGAGGCTTTATTACAGTGTTTGGAATACATAGGCCTGAGCATGTGTGTGCATATATGTATGTACAAACATAGGGGCTGTACAGATGGGTGGTGGGATACCGCTTCTCTTTGCCCCGGATCGGTGCCACAGCAGCACCGATCTGCTCTCTCTAGGGAGCAAAAAGAAGCTGCCCCAAGCAGCTTCCTGGAAGGGGCGTCATAAGCGCTGTGGTGCAGTGTCATGACACCCCTTCCATGCAGTGCCATTTGGGTACTGTGCACGACATTTATCATCATGGTGCATGCAGTATGGATGGGCGCACACCATAATGGTGGCCGGGCAGCACGGTAAGAGCTTGGATAGTGTGGATGCTCAGCCCTTACCATACATACAGGCTGACACAAAGTGCCGGTCTGTGGAGCCCCTTACTTACCTTTTTGTCAGTCCCCCCATTTAGAACACTAGAGAGGCATGAAATGGGTAAAAGTAGAAAAAGATTCAAGTGGATTCCATTTAGGGATCCCCTACTTCTTCCCAGCTCTGACTTGAGCATTCCACCTTGTAGCCCCAGCAGGAGCTGGGTGCTTTTTTACTTGAAAGAACATGGGCTACTCCTGACAGAATCACTGCAGGATTTTAACTATATTTCTTTCTGTGTTCTTTCTTCTCTCTGTCATTGGGTTTGTTTTTGGTTTTTGGATAAGAATTAGATGGAATGAAGTGGCAAAATAAATTGTACCATTTTGGACTCCAGGTGGGAGATTTTCCAAAATTTCCCCTTTTGTAAGCAGAAATCTAGCATACCAGTGAAAGTGGAGCAAACTAGAAAGAACCTTTCATCCTAATGTGCTGGCTTTATTCTTTTGAAGAGGTTTTTTTTTTCATGAGAGAGAACATTAAAATGTGGCCACCTATAGTGTGACATCGCCATTTTATCACTTTTATCACTTCAAGACTCATCATTCTGCTGCCAACTAAGACCTCGATCATTCATTGTGAGGGCAGGTTTGCTGCGATTTTCCTCCCTTGATTGGAGGCTTGGAAGGAGTTCCAGTATCCAGCCTTTTCTCCCATTTGAAATTGCATGAGGCAGATTTGATATAACCAGTATGGTAGCTTTTGTAGAACTGGATAATGTCTCACTGTCTTCCAAAATCTGTAGAGCATGGAATTAGACCATTAGACACTGTTGAAAATACCTACCAGATTTCTTAATCCCTTTGTAGTGTCTCTTATTATAGATGGATGAATTAATCTGCCAAAATTGGCCTCAGATTTTTCCCATCTTAATTTTCATTCCATTTAATTTTTCACATCAGTTTCCTCCCTTTAAAAAGGTTTCATAAAATGTTTTTGTGTGCATATTCCATAACAGATGCATTTTTTGGGTACTCTCTGTTTCTTTTCTGAATGGCATTGCAGAATTCTGAAAAGTACAAATACACAGAGATGTATTTGGGGATGATGAATTTGCTATATTCTTCTTGAAATATGAGCCATGAAAAGTTCTGCTCCCAGTCTAAGGGGCCTTTGGGAATTCAAAGCTGAGTTTCCTTCAGCTACTTTGAGAAAGCTCAGAAATGCCCACTCAGACTTGAGAGCTGATTTAGGTACATAATACTATGTATTTAGATGGTACCAATTGCTGTTCCACTTGTGTGGAGTGACAGTGCTAGAAAAATGGATCAACAACAAGAGAATTAAATTCTGGTGATCTAGGTTTTGACTAGTAATTCAGGAAACCTTTGTTAAAAAATTCCTTTGAAAAAAGACATCTTAAATGTATTGGGAACAATATATTTGTGTGGTTTTTGGTTTGGTTTTGCTTTTGGACAAATGAGGCCCCAACTCTACCACTCTGTGTGTAGTAAATGAGTATCTGAGAGAGTATCAGAGTACCTATATTCCTAATAGGTGCTTCTCTAGATCTGTGCCTCTTCTCTTTCCATTTTTCAGAGTGCCATTTTCTTGTTCTTTGCTGGGAGGATAGAAGAAATCAAAGGAAATATCAGTGAGGTAAGAATCTTGCTCTAAGCAGCAGAAGGGCAGAACCTTGGAAGTAGACTTCCCCAAATCCTGGAAGCTGCTTGTGTGCCTGAGCCACTGTCATTTCGGAATTTGTTTTTCTGTTGTGTTTTCTGTTTCTTGAGGCATGATCTAGGAGCACTTTACCCTTGTCTTAGGCATTATGTTTTCTCATAGTGTCTGTGTCTTCTACAACCGAATATCATCTGGATGCAATCTGGACTACAACTCCCATCACCATTACCAGCACGGCTTTGGTTGTTCTGTTGTGGATGATGGGAACTGTAGCCAGAACATCTTTAGAGGGAACCAGGTTGGGGAGACTGGTCCAGACCCTACCTGATTACAACACTCTTTCTAGAACTTCCTGCTATTCCATGCCATTGCTTTTTGCCAAAGTGGAGAAGGAGATGGTGATGCCATCCCAGAGTTTGAAAAACATCAAGGCATATCATTATTGTAATAAAACTTTAAAGTGTTTTCTCATAGAAACTTCTAGGTAGTTGGGTTTTATGGTCCTAGTTGGGTTTTGAAGGGAAGCATGCATTTCATAGCAAATATTAATAATGTAATTGTCACTGTCATTATCTTTGGTTCATGTTTAAGGTGTCCACTTTGGAAAATGCATTTAATGTGTATAGGTTTACCTTACTAATTATCTGCATTCAGAATAACATTGCCATGGTGTACCTACAATAAATGGAAATTGGATTAATCACTCTCTATAGTTTGAGAGATTTCAGCAGGCTTTCCCCATTGATTCATAAGCATTTTACAGTAATAATAACTCCTTTAAAAAAGAAAAGAAGGAATAGCACAGTTCTCAGGAGCCTATATCCTTTGTACATCCCCACTTTCATGAAAATCCTGCTTCCAGAAGATATTCCTTGTCCCATGCTTGCTAGTACTGATATGTTAAATCGCCTCAGTTTTTTTATCACCTCTGCTGACCTCTCCATCTCTACCAGGCCATTAAGAAGTTTGAAGAAGGCTGCTCGGTCCAGCAGGCCTGGAAGCAGTTTCACCACATGTGCTACTGGGAGCTGATGTGGTGCTTTGCTTACAAAGGGATGTGGAAGATGGCATACTTCTATGCAGATCTACTGAGCAAGGAGAACCGCTGGTCCAAGGTGGGGAGCATGAGCACAGCAGGTCAATGGGCAACGGGTGGATCTGAGGAGACAGATGTTGTAAAAGCATTTAACCATGAATAGCAAGGTTCTCTTTGAGCTAGGCCCTGTCCTAGAATATGGGGGCCTCTCTCTGTTCAAAAATGAACAAGACAGCATCTTGGCCAGTTTATAACTTATGGTGGTCTTGGCAGGTCAGGGAATTCTTGGAGCTTTAGTTTCCCAAAGTAACTTTCCCAAGCTATGCTTGAAGTGCTTCAACTCTTAATCCAAAGGGCTCTAGCATCTGTGCACTGAAACTTCTCCCAGCTTCAAGTCCAGGCATATCAGGGAGGCTCGGGAAATGCATCACTCATGCCAAGTATTACCAATGGGCATTTTCCCCCAAGGGGTTGTATGGTAGCATCCTCCACACTATGGCAAATGATCTGAAGTCATTCCCCATTGCTAAAATGGTTGCCAGCACAAGTGACTACTTCCATTACTTGTGCAGCCATGCTAGTCCTGCTGTTTTGTTGTCAAGTAATTCGAGCTGAATAATCCAGTTATCACTCAGCTTCACTCTTCTTAAGCCAATACTCTAGAACCATAGGTAATTTCACTATTCCCAAACCCCACTTTGGAAGGCAGCACCTGTGAGCATATGCAGTATTGCCATATTTGTCTCTGCATCCAGATTCTGCTCATGTCATTAAAGTAGCTTCCAAGTATTTTTTGACCTGAGATGTCCCTCAACATTTCACTTGCTACATGTCCCCTACAAAACTAGAGAGTTTGCCTGAACACTTAGTTTGTGAGTGCTCCATAATTACTTATGGCAGTTCCTTTCCCTTTCATACTCTCCTGCCCCTGCCCCTGCCAAGTTCCAGCTACTAAAGTTGTTGGGATTATAAAGGCCCTAACTCTCCTGTCCCTTTTTTTATCTCCCATTGGACTTTTATCCATCTGAACTTGTCAGAAAACAGAACTAACCCTTTACAAATACTAACATTACTGTTAACATGTTGCTTCTGGGGGTAATGAAGGGGCAACAACAGCATTTGAAAGAAGCAACACAACAATGGGGAATATCATTACCCTGTTTTGAACCATAATATTTGCTACCCAAAATGGTGGTAGGATAATTCTTAGTGATTTGAGGTCCTATATATATATATATATATGTAAATACATACGTGCATGCATACTTATGTGTATATCCAATGTATTTTTAATTATTCTGTGAACATAGCTTAAAAACAACATGTTGGCAAGATGCCATCCTATAAATAATGAGAAATGAGTAACAGCAGCAAATTGTGGAAGGGGGAATAAGAAGCAATGAATTATGAGATACTTTTTCAAAATAACAATCTAAGCTCAGGTACCTGTTCCCTCCTTGCAGGCAATGTATGTATATATGAAAGCTGCCTTCCTTAGTATGCTGCCTCCAGAGGAACCTCGGCCTTTTGGTGAGGAAGAGGTCGAGCTCTTTAGGTAAGAGTCCTATGAACTTGTGAAATTTTTGGGACAATGCTTTGGCCAGGGGGAAGGATAAAGTGAGTTTAATGTATCCTGGTGCACTCCTGAACCAGGAATCCCTCGTTTTCCAAATGTTCTGCAATAAGGTTTGCTATGCAGAAAGTCAAAAAAATTGTTGAAGATGCATGTTGTTGGAGGACTGAAGTGTGAATAGTATTTGTCTAGAGTGGCTGCAATTTGCAGTTTGAATGGTGGAGCTGTCGTTATTTAGATTCTTTGGATGAATCTGGAGGAGTCCCTGCAAACAGTACTGTATTAAGTTCTTCTGGGAGCACAAAGTCTCATCATCAAGAAGTTTACATATATGTTGAAAGTGAAGCTCTCCACCTGTCTTTACTTTTCAGGCAGGTTTCTTCCTTCAAGCAGAAGATTGCAGGAAAGTCTCCACCCACAGAGAAATTTGCCATCCGCAAAGCAAGACGCTACAAAGCCAGCGAGTATGTCCCCTTACCTGTGCCAGCCCTGGTAAGGATGGGAAACAGGGACCCAACTCTCTCCCATGGGACCTGTGTCTCTGAATTCGATGCCTTGGTCTTGAGCGATAGTGTCAATAGGGTTGGAGTCACCTCATGCCATAACTCATGGTGTCACATGTACACATATCCTGCATTGACCTTCTCCCTTCCCACACACACAGAATGTTTTTTGTACTACGTTACCCATAAATCATAATTTGTGCATATCACAGAATGTAATGACAGTAGTTGTAATATAAATTATATCTTTAAATTACAGTATCATACACTCTGTAAATGTATTTACATGCACATAGTTTTGTATGGTCAAACTGAAAATTTGGTAAGATGTGATGTTTTTAAAAGGCTAAAAAAATTAAATTAAAAAAAAAATCTGGAGACCTCTCCTTTCTTCTCCCACTGAGCCTCAGCCCACTCACCCCATCTCTTCAGCATTTTAAAAGTGAACACAACAATCTATTTCTGCGCAAAGGCAGATGTTTGGGGAGTAGTGGTGTCACCCCCCCTTAGGGTGTCACCTGGTGTAGTGTGCAACTCCCACATCCTCCTAATGGCACCCTTGGCCTTAAGCAAGAACTATGTTATGTAGAAATGAAGGTGTGTGTTTTCCTCTTCATAAAGCTATTCAGCAAGCACTTTTGCATTCATGTCTGAAAGACATAAAATTTACTGCCTTCTTTGCCATTTGTGTACATTCTGTTGTATGCCAGAGATGTGTGAATAAGTCTCAGGGAAAGCCAATGTGGTGGAAGGTTGGATTAGGGCTTGAGACATCTAGGTTCAGTTCCTAATTTGGCCATGAAACACACTGGAAGACCTTGGGCCTGTCGTCCTAACTGATCTTAAAGGGTTGTTGTGATGGTAAAGGGCAGGTGGCAGGCATATTCCCTGCCTTGAGTTAATTGAAAGAGATATAACCAAAGATCCAAAGAAACCTCTGCTTCCCCTCCTTGGTGGAAAGACAATAGTATGACTAGAAAGGAGACATTATTTGCTGGGAAACCCTGTGCCAGCTGCAGAAGAGAGCCATATCCTCTGTGGCTTTCCTCTGACAGTATCTGTACAGTAGCTCCAAAGTTCTCTTACAGGGAGATTTTTTTTCCTGTCCACCATGCAAAGGGAGAAGGTGAGAGAAACTGGAATATTTGGAAAGCAGTTGAAAAGGTGCAATCACAGATTGGGACAGTCTCTGCCAAATCAGGACAGTTGGAAGGTATAGTATTGCCTTTTCAGAGACAAAAGAGTATGGTGGGAGACTGAAAGTGGGCCCAGTTTAGAGTGCACAGTTAAGTTTTCTTCAACAAACGGTCAGTTTAAAGCACTTTATGAATATAAGTAGATTGCAGAGATGAAGAAAGGACATAACATAATTTCGCCTTGGAGAGTCAGGGTTTTATTCCTTGCTGTATTGCATTAGTTCCTCCTCTCCAATGATTGCCATCAGTAAGATTCCCTCTCTGTTCTTCCCTCATCCCAGGAGATGATGTATATGTGGAATGGATTCACAGTCCTAGGCAAGCGGAAGGAACTGCTAGAAGGGACTCTGGACACCCTGACACAGGCAGAGAAGCGACTACAAGAGGCACCAGGTAACAGGCTGATTCCATACACATTCCAAAAGGGGAAGACAGGTAACACATACACATATAGATTAAATGAATCCTCAATACACTTCTTGTCATATCTTTCCCCCCTCCACCCAATAATCACATGTGATGTGTTCAGAGACTTGCAGAACTGAAACTGCAGTAGTTGTGCCTGTCCGAGTGGACAGAGATTAAAGACCATGATAAAAGCCTTAGAAATGTTTTCCTACTTAAACTCCTCTTAGTTTTCAAGTCCTTGTTATAGACAGCAGTCATAATTTGAGATCTAGATCTAGAAACCTCACTCAGTTGAGGTTAAAATATTTTCATATTAGGACACAGTTCTAACTCAGATTCCTCCATCCCTGGATGTAAGATCAGGGGCTTTTTGTATAAGGCCTGCCTCGCAATCACCTTTGGGACGTGTTATGAATAGGCAGGAAGTTCTTATGAAGAGGGGCACCCTTGCATCCCCTTTTACCAGCAGCATTAAAGTATGAATGATAAACTGGTGGCCATCCAGATGTTTTTGAACTCCAACTAGGGGGGAATAAGGGTGAGTATCCTTACACACAGAAGGTCTCTAAACTGTTGGATGCCCAATATTACATTGTAGTAAACACATGCTATTTATGCTTTAAAGAAGTTTTTGTAGCATTGTTAAGTACATGACTTTCCTGGTTAGTCTTTTTTAGTTGGACTTCACCAGTGATCAGGGCTAAAGGGAGCTGGAAGGACATGGGTTCCTCTTCCTTTAGAAATTTGTTAAAATTAAATATCTCCACCCAATAGTTATAATATCACACACACACACACACTTATACATCAAAAATTACATTATCACAATATTTAGTTTTTGTTATTTTGTAATATATCTTACAATATAATACAAATCATATAATACAAATAATTTGTTATATAAAATATATAATTCTGATGCTATCCATTGTTTCAATCTGATCTCCTTTATCCTCTCAGTTTCCTTGTCTTCTATTTCTTTTCCTTCAGTTTCTTCATCTTACAGCAGCATTTCCCATTTCTGTACTACTTTCCTCATCTCTCCTTTGACCTTCTTACCCAATTTCCTTTCTATATATTTCATTTCATTTTACCTCTCCCTCTTCTTTTCCTAATTCCTCTTAACTCTTGAATTTTCCTCACCTCCTCCCTATACCTGCACATATCTTCACTTCACATTCTTTTACCCTCTCCAACTTTCTTTAGTCTTCCAACAGATGAAGATGGGTTGGGTTCCTCTTCGCAGGAAGCAATTGTCACCTTAGTGGTATGGACACACACCTTAAGAGGCATTGGAATAAAGCATTATCTGGTTTGCTTCATTGATCTCTCTGTTGTGTTCATTTCTTCCCTTTTCCTGCTCATGCCATACTCTCAGCCAGTGAGTACCAGGTAGATGACCAATGTCTGGTGCTCCTCCTCAAAGGTCTAGTACTGAAGCACTTGCACAGTTCGGCTGAGGCTGAGGCCTGTTTCAGTGCTGTTCATGGCAGGTGAGCTACTCTAAAGTTTCCAGTCTCTTGGGAGGGGGATATTGATTGGGTTTTGGGGTGCAGGAGGAAGATTTGAAGTGATCCAGTTTCTGTAATATTTTCCCACTGAAAATGTGGAGGTGACAAAAGGCACAGAGATGATGGTGAAGGAGCAAGGGCACTATACTAATTTGTTGTTCCTATACTATATGTTGCATACCTGCTTGCCTCTTCCATCTGTAAAATACTTGAAGGCGTTAAAAAGACAAACAAATAGGTCCTAGAATAAACCTGGAAGCCAAGGTGACTAAATTGAGGCTGTCATACTTTGACCACATCATGAGAAGTCAAGACATTAGAAAAGACAATGATCCTGGGGAAGGCAGAGGGCAGTAGAAAAAGAGGAAGACTGCATGCCAGATGGATAGACTCAGTCAGGGAGATCATGGGCCTGAGCCTGCAGGATCTGAGCACAGAGGTAGAAAATAGGAGGCATCTCATTCACAGGGTTGCCATGAGTTGAGATAGACGTGAAGTCAGGTAACATTCAACAATGATATATGTCCTGTATATGCTTGCCTCTTCCATCTGTAAAAGCCATGAAGGCATTAAATCTGTGGTTGGAAGAGGGAAAACTAAAGATGGCTCTACCTTGAATGGTTGTCTAGAAGAGGGAGTTTCAGCAAGTGTTGCTTGTCAAAAATAACCAGGCACTAGCTATGGCTGTTGAAATTCCCTCTTCTGCACAACCGTTGCAGGTACAGGAGCTCTCTTCAGTTTCCACTCTGGCAATCAAAGGTTATCTCCAAATAGTCAAAGCAAGGAACATATTACATCAGTTACCCCCTCACATTCTTCAACTACTCCAGCACTTGGTCAGGGTGATCAGGCATCCTCCTTTTTGAAGACATGTCCTACATTTCAATCTTCTGTCCAGGAAGAATTTAAAAATGTCCTCCATTTTGAGCATGACTAAGAAGTATGGCTTTACATATATATGATTCTGTAATGTTCTACATTTTTCTTGAATGTCCTACATTTTGCAGTGCCTTGTCCTCCTTTGTGGTTAGGACATCTGATCACCCTGCACTTGTTTCAGTGTGGTCTGGACCACTCCTTTAAAAAAATGTTTTATGTGTTTAGCTGTTAATTTATGTTCTTCCGCAAGCAATTGAAATATCATTTTGGTATTTATTCCAAGCAGTCTTGCATTATCTTCTTGTCTGATTATCCACCTACAGTGAGAAGAAGATCCGGTATGATCACTACTTGGTGCCCAATGCACTTTTGGAGTTGAGCCTGCTGTGTGTGGCACAAGGTCGGAACGAAGAAGCTGTGCAGCTGCTCCGTCGGGCCAAGTAAGTGCACAGCCCACCTATCCCATAAAGCATTGCTCTGTGGAAGAGGGGGCACTTATGCAGAAGTTCTTACTATCTAGGAATGTAATAACATTTGAGAATTTAAATATATAGCTCTGTTCGTTTGGAAAATCAATATCCAAAAGAATCTTGTAGCACCTTTGAGACTAACTGAAAGAAAGAAGGTGGTAGTATGAGCTTTCATAGACTTCAGCCTACTTATTCAGTTGCGTCGTTTGGAGTGGAGAATCCAGAGACAAACCTGTGTATGTCTGTCTCTTAATTCTATACTTCAAAACATGAAGAAGTAGGCTGAGATCTTTAAAAGCTTATGCTATTAACATTTAAGAAGATATACTAATTGATGGAGAAGGAATATGAACCTTGCTTGCCATCCTGCCAAACAGGCAGCCATTATTTTCCTGACCTAACTAGTACGCAAGAATTAACCAGTAGCAGAAAACATACAACCACATCAATAAGTGATCTTCTTTGTGTAAGAAACTCTATTTTGAAACTTTAATCATAGTTCTGTAAAGCCAAACTGAATATACTTTGTAGACTGCCTAATAAAAGATAAGCAAAGTTGCTTGCTTTGCAAATTTTCTACTGAGTGCATGACTTGGGTTTCTTGGAGTACTGCTGAGGTTACTTTAAATGCAGATTTTGAACTATTTTTAAGTGAGTATTGAATACTCAATTCTGCATCTCTTTGTGTGTAACGTGACAGCTATTTAGTGCTTCTCTCAACAGGAACCACTACAAGAACTACTCAATGGAGTCACGGACACTGTTCAGGATCCATGCTGTATTGTCCAAACTCAAGGCCAGCCAGGAAGAAAATGGTGCAGATGGAGCCAGTCCTTCCTAGGGAAGCAAAGAGACAGACGGCTATTCTTATGAATTCTTATGAATATCTGGACCAAAGAGAGAATCTGCCAAAGTACAAGAGCTTGGGATGCTGTCTCTTTCCATAGGTGGATCTACATGGAGGCCTATGTATTGTCATCAGTTATGCTACTTGGCTATCAGTCTACTGTTTGATACTTGGTATGTGGGATTTCAGCTCTCAAGACCAGGGAGCAGCTGGGGAAATATTGCTTGGTAATTAATGAAGTTGAAAGGAGATGTCTGTCTTCATTAATCAATCTCCTCTCTCAGGATCCTTCAAATGAGGACTAAGCCCTCTTCCAGTCTCATGATAATTTGGGAACAGACTGAAAAGATACAGTGCTCTCCACGTAACCTTTTTGGTTTTCTCTTTAGTCTTTGTTAGCCATTCCTATTCTGCCCTCCCTCCTTCTCTGCTTCTTTGCTCAAGAAGTCCCACACTATACCAAGGTGGCCCTTCACATTGCACTGGTATTGAACTTAAGAGTGCGGTAACTTAGCAAAGACTCTCACTTTCGACTGGAAACTGTGTTTATCTCAAGTACTGGAAACTCTACTCTCTGCTGTGGCCTTCTCTTTTACAAAAGTGCAGGGAGGGGTTGCTTTTAAAGAAAACTCACTGGGTTGGTACCCATTCAAAGGACCTCTTTTTAATCTTGTACCGGAAAAGGGAAAACAAGCTGTTTATTGGCCCTTAAGGTTTACAGGTTCAGGCTCTTAAAGCAGGACAACAGATTGTCAATATACACATGGAGATGGGTGAATCGTTTAAAGACTTTCTGAATGAAACCTCAAGTAGTAGCAGCTAGGCCTCAGAAACAGCTGTTTCAGAATCCTCTCAAACAGCAAGAGAAGTGTGGACCGACTCCTTCCGTTGTTCTAGTGAAGACTCAGCACTTGCTCTTGTGTGTGAAGTTTTTAGTGCAGATCATCTTAAAACTGTTGGGTTTCTTATCTGAATCGTGTGCCTTTGAGTCAATTTATTTTATCAGACTGTAGGAGTGAGTTCTGCAGATTCGTGACAGCAATCAAACACCATGCACACACATTTGATTTGTGTTAGATACTACTCTTCCTGCAGTACAACAGATCTTGTGCACACAGTGGAAATGATTTGCCATGTATTTTATTTACTCGGGGGTGCTAATTAAGCAGTGTATTGAAACCTGTGTGAAAGAGCCTGAATTGGCTCTTTGCAATTTTAGCATTGCTCATTTTAAAAGCACTTAGGTTGTAAATTAATTTATAAAGTTGCATGCATGGTAGCAGAGCAGGAAGGCACGAATGGGGGGAAGTTTCATGTACCCTCTACTCCCATGTTGTTGGGTCACTGCACTCTTTGGAAATCATTGCCCTTGTTAAATGGGTCCTTTAGAAAATCCCTTGCTATGGAAGTCATGGTGTTCTGAAAGCGCTCTCTCTTGCTGCTTTTGTTGGCTCTTTTCCCTTCCCCTAATCTGTTGCTTCATAAACAGAAATATTTAGGGGGAGCAACTGAAGTCTATTCACTCAAATGGCACTTTGTGTGGCACTAGATCACATTACAGCAGTACTTAACCTAATAGTATATGAAGGTGCAGGCCTTTCATTTATGAGCCAGATGAGGGTGGACTGAAGGTCTAAGAAAAGGTAAGGACTGATTGTCTTTGATTCATGATTACTGTAGCTTGATCTCCCTTCTTCTTTGTATGTAACCTGCCTTGCCACTGCTACCTTTTAGAGTACTTTGAATTGCCTGCTTTTTGCTAATTCATGGAAACCATTCACAAATGTCTGCCTAGTGAAGGTTACTCCTATTTTTTGCATGTCCTCCACAGTTTAACCTATCTAAAAATCTCATTTCAAATGGATAAATAGCATTCATGCATCATGACTGGATGCTAATTTGGAACACACACAACAGGAATTTGGCATAATCTGGAACAGACAGAGTTTTGCAACACCTTAAGTTTTATTTGGCATGAGGTATCACAGACAGTGGTATTTCATCTGATGCAGTCAGCATTGGGCTGCTGTCTTTGAAAGTTTGTCAAATCTTAGTCGCTCATACTTTTGTTACTTTGGTTCCAAGAGACAACACAGATACCTTTCATGAGGTTTATGACAGTGGCATCTAGATTATACTATACATAAATTTTATTGTAGATGAAAGTGTACTACAAGAGATGTTCTGAAATGAGGAGAGATGCAAACAATGTAGTCCTTGTGAGAATTTCAGAATAGGTATTGGAAGGAGATTAGCAGTAAACTGTGAGGAGTCAAATGCTAGAATGACTCTATATTAAATTAACTCTACCTCGCTGGTGTTGCAAACTGTTAATACAGTGACAGGTCCAGCCTTAGCATAGCTGTCCTCTGCCTTATATAAATTCTGTATAACCTGTTTTGTATAGCACTCCTAACTGCTTGCAATTTAATCCCCACACACACCACTTCTATCCCTTCTCTTTTGGCAGTGTCATGAACTGTAACTTGGCCCAGAAAGTGCCTCTTTCCCCTGCTCCAAGCCACTTGTACAATCAACAATGAAATCCCACTTGAGCATGGTCCTGAACTACTCCAAAAAGAACAATCCAGGACTCCTGGGTGATGGTGGGAGATAGAAGGCTTCTTATCTCTCATATTGTTGTTTTCTTGACAAAAAATATCCCATCTTTAATAGAATCAGAGTTGGAAGAGACCACGCAGGAATACACAATCAAAGCAGTTTTATTATGACATGTAGACTGCACTAAATCCCTACTATTTGTACAATAAGAACCTGGGCCTTGTAATATGAATGTATATGAGAAAAGGTGTTGTTTTGCAATGTGAGATTAAGGAGTTATCACATGATCTAAGTGATAACCCCATCCAGTTGTCATTCATCAGGAGTATTAGGCACTCCTTGCTGCCAACTGATTATTAAACTGAAGTTGTTATAACTCTTGGATAAAGTCACATTACAAAATGAGCTGCATTTCTTGCCAGATTAGCAAGGAGTAACTCACTGCTACAGTTTAGAACCTTGAGCACACCTCACATAATGGAATAAAAACATGTTCACACAGATCACTGTTGCTGCTACCACCAAAAAAAAAGGATAAAAGGTTCTAGCTAAAAACAAAACATGTTAATAACTGAATTATAATTTTGGTCTTTTAGCTGTTGAGAGAAATCTTTGTTCCATCACTAGCTGATTTTAATTTTCAAAATGTATGTAAAATAAAAATAATTTATAGAAAGAGCTTTTGTTACTCTTAACAAAACATGAAAATGGGGGGTGGGTGGGGGGTAAAGGTATTCATCCCATCCACAAAAAGAGGATGACATAACAGCATGCCAGGAAAGAAATGATACAGAGTCTAGTTTATCCTTCCTGCTTGTAGCTGCAGCTGGAAAGGTGACCAAATCCACTACAGTGGTGCCCCGGGATACGAATGCGCCGCCTTACGAAATTTCCGGGTTACGAAAAAAATCCATAGAAAAAAACTGTTCCGGATTACGAAGGTTATTTCGGGTTACGAAAAAAATTTTGGTGCTTTTCGGCGCTTTTTCGCACGAAATCGCGGCTTTTCCCCATTAGCGCCTATGGCTTTTCGGCTTGCGAAAGCCTTTCGGGTTACGAAAGCGGCAGCGGAACGAATTAATTTCGTAACCCGGGGCACCACTGTATAAGACGGCCCCACACTGGAAAGATAGAATGGAGATTAACAGGGCTTTAACTTATGCTCTCTTCCCTCATCCACTTAGCTATTTTTAAGGCAAACTACAGTGGTGTGTTCGTGATCAGGGGCTTGTTTCTTTCAAATAATTTTTCTTTTCTACCTTTCCATACTCAGATCAAATGAAGATTGCTTTTAGACGAAATTCAGTACTTCCCACGAATCTTTACATTTGTGCCACTAGAGGGAGGCCGATTACCATGTTAGAAGCTCCTCTGGGCTTGCCCACTGCAGAAACAGAACCAGCATACAGACCTTTCCAGCTGAACACTGTGGAGAGGACAACACACAACCTGCCTTTTGCAGGATGCCACACTTCACACAGGACTTTGCTGTGGCTACAATAGTACAGTGAGAGAGCTGTAGCTAGCAGGCTGGGATTCATTCAGATAGAACAGTGTTTGCAGCTCTGTTAAAAGTGGCCATTTCAGCAGCTGAAGATTTTAAAACATACACACATCTGCTCAGGGATGGTGGTAGATTTCAAACCAGAGGCACAGCTGTTTGTGTTTTGGCTGAAGGTAATTTGGCTAGCCGAGAGAGTTATCCCAGCTGTGTAGAATGGTGTAAGAAACATGCCAGGATTCAGTCCAGCTTCTCCTACCTGCTATCAGCCTACATGGTGGAAGGTGCTAGCATCAAGACAGACAATGAAGATGTACCAGAGCTCAGACACATAATACTATTGTAATGGCAGAATCTATCATAGTAGCATACATTTCTCCTGAACTACTCACAACACTACAGCTGAGAAGTAAAAAATGGTCAAGTAGTGTGTGAAAAACAATCAAGGTTTATCACTTTGGCCTACTTGAAGGGCTCCCAGTTAGACTGCCAGACCCAATAACAAACTGTATTTCTCTGCTTTAAATAGCTGCACTGAAGGAATAATGTCAGGAGACAGTTTATCTCGCCATTGTGCTATGATGAATGAAGGTCTGGCTCTAAAGATACATCCTCCTGTGCAACTATTAAGACACAAACTCCTTGTTCCAAGTTGAATTTGGCAGCATTAATTCAGTAAATGCACCAAGCTAAGGGTCCGTTGGTCAGAGCCTCTTAGGATTATACTTTGGGAGTGGAGACTCCCTAAACACTGCAATTTAAGTAATGAGTTATTTTTTATAATCCCAGAAAACCAAAATTAATACACCAGGTATGTTTATTAAATTGCATACAATATATTGGCCAGCCTGTAAGTATAATCCAAGTGCAGATCTTCTGCACTGGCACAGCAGCAGCTATTATCAATCCTCAGAATCCATTGGCAAAAAAGACAACGTTTTCAATGCCATTTATCAGTGATGCTGACCCTCATTTGGTCAGACATCAATAGTCAAAAGATCTAGAATATTTTCTATGTCAATGAGATCCACAGCTGCAGAAGATCTGGAAGGTGGCCTTAAGCCAGTATCAGGTTTTGCAATAAATGAACTAGGCCTCTGGGAATCATGTGGGGCTGTTACCTAAAGTCACTGCCTGGAGGTTGCATTTATTTCAGGAAGACTAAGCAGTCTGTGTAACCTGGTGGTGCAAGACCTCTGTAGTAGCAACCGCCTCGTGTGTGTCTTGAACAGAAGCAACAGCTGGACCTTCTGCTGCTTTTTTGGCCAAGGTCTCCTCTCTACGCTGCTTCTTCAACAGCTTCTGCTCCTTCCGTCTAGCCTTCTCCATCTCTTGCACCATCTCTTGGAACTGGGGGCTACGGTGGTCCAAGTTGTAGCCAAATCGCTCACGGGCCTCAGCCAGTAGGCGCTGCCGCCACTCTTTTTCTTCTAGCTCCTTGGCTTTGCGCAGAGCCTTCTCCTGCTGCCACTCTGCTATCATTTGGGGCATCTTAGCCATTTTGGCAGCAATGAGCTCCTCTCTATAAAGGGAGAAAAAACAATGTCAAAAACTTCTGGCTTCCTTAAAGCAGTGGACAAAAAAGAGGGTCTCTTTGGATGCTTCCTGAATTTATTTTCTTGTATCATGAGAGTGCTGTAGTGGACTGAGCACTGGACTAGACTCTGGAAACCAGGGTTCAAATCCTGGCTTGGTCATGGAAACCCACTGGGTGAGTCAGAGGAAGGCAAAGGCAAACCCTCTGTACAGAAGCTTGCCATGAAAGCCCCATGACAGGTTTACCTTAGGGTAAACTTGAAGACACACATCATCAGCAACAACAATCATTAGACTTTCTCACCCTGGTAATGCCCAGTTGTATCAGATTTGCCTGCTGCAACTCTGATCCATCCTTAGGATATCTATCTTGGGACAATGGGAGTTGTAGTCCCAGATCTTTGGAGGGACTAGTGTATACATCTGCCATAAGAAATAAAAATGTGGTATATGCCTACAAGCAATGTTCTGTAATTTTTGACAAACCAAAAGTTATAGTTGCCAGGTTCTTCCCCATTCCTGACTTGATAGAGGCAAATGCCCTCACCCATCAGCAAAGGCGGCTCCCCCAATATGTTCTGTGGTACAGGCAGGCTGGAGACAGGGACATACCAGTTTGGTCCTGCATGGCTAAAGCACTGTAGGGGATTGGGCTACAACAGCTTCACTCCCATAAATTTGTGTATTTAAACTGTTCAGTCCACATGATGTCCCATACCCCAGTATACAGTTGTTAGAGATCAATCCCTCCCAGCTCTCCTCCCAAGACTGGTGGCTACTGGTGGGTTGCTTCAAAGCTTCTGGGACAACCCCATCTCACTTCTGCAGCTTCAGAGTTGAGAGGAAGGTTTGCTGTTCACCATGCCCAAGTAGATCTGCTGTCTACACTTAGACTTGCAGAAAGTGTTTCCACCCTAAGCCGTTCATAAGAAAGAACCTATGTAGGTTAACCACTATAAACAACAGCCTCAAGTTTTACTCCCATTAATTTGTGTAATTAAACTGTTCAATCCACATGATGTCCCATACTCCCCTCTAAAGTTGTTGAAAGCATAAGACAAAACACTTCATTGAACACTTCCGACGTTTGGTCATACTATTTCCTCAACAGCTGGTTCACTTCTCTAGTCACTTCCGGCAGAGCCTTCTCAGAGCTCTTACCCCACAACGGGAATCTGGAGTGAGTTTGGCATGAAACACGTGACTATGTTCCTGAAATAGTTAAAGATTTCCCATATCTTGGCTCAAACAATGATCAGAATGGAGACTGAAGTCAAGAAATCAGATTAGGAATGGGAAGGGCAACCATGAAAGAACCAGACAAAATCCTAAAAGTAAAGATATACAGCTGAACACTAAAGTTAGAATTGTTCAAGCCACTCTCTTCCCTATTACCATTTATGGCTGTGAGAGCTGGACAGTGAAGAAAGCAGATAGGAAGAAAACTAATTCATTTGAAATATGGTGCTGGAGAAGAGTGCTGAGGATACTGTGGACAGCCAAAAAGATAAACAAATGGGTCCTAGAACAGATCAAGCCTGAAATATCCCCGGAGGCCAAGATGATAAAGTTGAGGTTGTCATACTTTGGCCACATCATGAGAAGGCAAGGCTCATTAGAAAAGACAATGATGCTGGTGAAGTGAAGAAAGAGGAAGGCCACTTGCTAGATGGATGGACTCAATCTGAGAGACCATGGGCCTAAGCCTGCAGGATTTGAGCAGGGAGGAAGAGGACAGGGGGGCTTGGGGACATTTCAGTCACAAGATCACCTTGAGTCAAGATCGACTTGAAAGCAGCTAACAACAACAAGTTCCTTTTCAAACATGAAGAATATGTCTCTTTTAGCATGCTCCTGGTTAAATGATCCTGATTATAAAGATTACAGGACAGGTCACTTATTACGCAACATCCAGAAACCAATGTCCAAATAAGCAAAATGCTTCCAGATTTAAAGATTGATTAATTCTTTCTCATCAAAGAAAGAATTAAGGAATCAAGACTTTCTCACCCTGTCACCTGCCTCCTTCTCTTTTCTCCTAGTCCTGAAATAAATTTCACTGATACAGTCAAACACTTAACTAGCTTTTTCTCACCAGCTAGCAACCAGAGGTCCATTCACACCACACCATTTATACCACTATTATTCCACCTGAACTACCTAGTTTCCATTCAATCGGATCCTGGGATCTGCAGTGGTTTGCACATGGGACTAGGACTCTGGAGACTAGATCTGAATCCCTCCATATTACCGCACTGCCTTCTTATAGTGCTGCTATTCCACTTTTCCTGCTCTGGCTGCCTACTGTTGCATTCTGGGGTTTGTAGTTCAGTGAGGCCTAGCTGAAAATTCTAAATGCCCCTCCTTAAACTGCAAATCCCAGAATGCAACAGGAAGCAGCCAGAGCAGGGAAACTCACTGGGTGACCATGAGCAAGTGACACTCTCTGAGCCTCAGAGGAAAGCAATGGCAAATTTCCACAATCTGAATATATCTTGCCAAGAAAACCCCATGACTGTGTCACCTTAGGGTTGGCATAGGTCAGGAATGATCTAAAGGCACAGAACTATTTAGAGGAGACCATCAGAGAGCTTATTTGAGTGCCTCTGACCAAACTACAAACCCTAGGAATGCAACAGGAGACAGCATGGCAGTGAAAGTGGAATAACAGTGCTATAATTCTGTTAGATGCGTGGGCCCCAGGTCTTGCCTCCACTGCTTTGTGCTCCAACTGACTCTCATAGTCTTCAAATAAGGTTGTACTTGGCACACCACACACTGCCTGAGTGTGTAATGGCCATAGCAAAACCCATGAGAGGTTCACCTTAGGGTCACCATAAATCAGAAACGACTTGAATGGCTATTGGGCAAGTCACTCTCTCTCAGCCTCAGTGGAAGGCACTGACAAACCTCCTCTGAACCAATCTTGCCAAGAAAACCTCACAATAGGTTTGCCATAGGTCAGACACAAATTGAAGGCACACAACACACATACATATATATGTGCTGTGTATGGCCATGAAACCCACTGGGTGGCCCTGGGCAAGTCACACTCTCTCAGGCACTGACAAACCTCCCCTGAATGGTTCTTGCCAAGAATACCCCAAAAGAGGTTTGCCTTAGGGTCTCCATAAGGAGGAGAAGAATTAAAGGGAACACAACATCCACCCATATATGTGTGTGTGCTGTATATGGCCAGGAAACCCACTGGGGATGACCTTGGGCAAGTTACACTCTCTCAGCCTCAGGGGAAGGCACTGGCAAAACCCCTCTGAAGAAAACTGCATGAGACGCTTGCCTTACGATCGCCGGGAGTCAGAAACGACTTGAAGGCACACAACATACACACATATATGTGTATTGTGTATGCCCACTTGGGGGAGTCACACTCTCTCAGCCGCAGGGGAAGGCAATGGCAAACCCCTTCTGAACAAATCTTGCCAAGAAAACCCCACGATAGGTTTGCTTTAGGGGTCGCCATAAGTCAGAAACGACTTGAAGGCACGCAACACACACACACACACACACGTGTGTATGCTGTGTATAGTTATAAAACCCAGTTGTGGGTTAAGTCACACTGTCTCAGCCTCAGGGGAAGACTGGCAAAGCCCCTCTGAACAACTCTTGCCAAGGAAACCCCATGATAGGTTCGCCATAGCTCAGACACAGCTTGGGGGGTGTGTGTGTGTGTGCTGTGTATGGCCATGAAACCCACTGGGGGAGACCTTGGGCAAGTCACACTCTCTCAGCCTCAGAGAAGGCACTGGCAAACCCCTCTGAAGAAATCTTGCCAAGAAAGCAGCACGAGAGGCTCGCCTTAGGGTCGCCATGAGTCAGGAGCGACTGGAATGACTTTCCTGCAGAAAAAGGGGGCAGGAGCAGTATTTCCAAAGGAAAGGGGCCAAGATATTAGACACGTGGGCTTCCTTCTTCGCCCCTTCCTCTTATCCCTCACCTTTGCCGGGCCTTGGCTTTCTCCTCCTGCTCCTTGGCCTCGAGGGCCGCCTCCATCTCCCTCAGGGACGGGTACCAAGCCCTCTCCTCTTCCTCCATCTCCTTCAGCTGCTCCGGACTAGGCCAAAGCCTGCCTGGATTGACCCCGGAGGCCGCCCCATAGCGCCCGAACAGCTTGGCTTCGTAGGCCGCCGTCAGCTGCCAAGCCGGCGTCTTAGGGTTGTCTGGATCCGGCCGGTAGACTCCTCCGAGCTGCCGCTTCAACGGCTTCGCGTGGTAAAACCGGGCGCCTTTCCCAAACGCTAAGCGGCTAGCCTGGGCCGCCATCTTGGAGCAGCCTTCGCAGCGGCTCAGGACGTTAAAAGCCGCCATCTTGGAATCAGGCTCCTCCCAGTGGGCGGGGCTATCTCGGGGTCCGCCGCCATTTTGGAGTCAATTTGCTCACCGCCTCCATTTTGGAGCGTTACGTCACCAGCACAGAGACTGCTGGCCAATGACGGGGCGGGGTTTTTTTCCTCGTAGAGATAGAAAAGGTTAGAGACTGAGAGATGCGAACATAGAGATAGAAAAACTTAGAGCAATGGGACTTTCAGCAAAAGTGTGGTTTTACGCTTTTGTTGTTTGTTTGTTTGTTTGTTGTTATTGTTGTTGTTGTGTGCCTTCAAGTTGTTTCCAACTTAAGGCTGTGACCCTATTTTGGGGTTTTCTTGGCAAGGTTTCTCCAGAGGAGGGCTTGCCATGGCCATACTTTGAGGCTGAGACAGTGTGACTTGCCCAAGGTCTCCTATTAGATTTCCATGGCCAGCCAGGATTTGAACCCTGGTCTTTCAGTGTCCTAGTCCCACACTCAAACCACTATTTATTCTTTTAAATGTATTTTAAACATTTTTATCTTTTTAAAGCTATATTTTATTCTTTTTTATATGCAATCTGTTTTATGTTGTAACAATTTTAATTCTGTTGTAAGGTAACACTTTTCTTTGTTTTTAACTGAACAAAATAAACATAAAACATGCTTATATACAAAATTAATTACAGGATTACATATCTAGTAAATTGCATACAATCCTCCCTCTGACTTTTCTACCGATTGACCTTCTTCTTCCTTATCATTATCTTACAGTCTGATTAGATCACATCATATTACCTTATATTATAGTCCATCTAAGACATTTCCCAATCTTGAACATATTAAAGCTTATTATCTATTTATACCATATTCTCCAAAACCAAGAAAAGATAGTAATTAAAAAACAATATCGTTATATTCAACATGTTAGTGAACCACTTCATCATGACCATCTAGACTTACAAAACATCAATACTGGATACCAGTCTCTTTCAATTTTATCACTATCTTTTTGCTTTAAACATGTCAATTTATCCATCTCTATCATTTCAAAGAGCTTTTGTAGCCACACACATCTAAATCAGGCACTTCGTTCCTTTCCCAATATTGTGCAATTGTCATTCTTGCCATGGATATCAGCCGTAAAGTAGAACTTGACAATGTTTTTCTTTCAGTGTCTGGAGGAATTTTGTTTAACATGTTTAGTAAATATATTTCTGGCTTCAGTTCATATTTTATTCTGTTTTTAATCTTGTAAACTGCTCTGAGTCTTAGTGTTGGGAAAAGGTCAGGATATAAATATAATAGTAAAAGAAACAACAACAACAACAACAATGCTATTGGCATGAGGGGGACAGAGAAAGCCCTATAATTTTCCATTGCTTTTGAATAAAGCACAGTCACGCCTGTCTTCATGCTGAGAAATCAGTCAAGTTTGAAAAGGCTATGGAATCCTGGGATTTGTAGTTTGTTGTGGCACCGGAGCTCTCTGACAGGGAAGGCTAAATGTCTCACAAAACTACAAATGTAAAACTAGAAATAACATGCGGGAAGCTATTCCAAGCCCCATACTGTGGTTAGGATTTGTGGGAGATGCACCGCCAGCTCATAGAAAGATACATTTCTTCTTATTATTATTATTAATATATAAGTTTTATTTTTATCCCACCTCTCCCATAGGATCGAGGTGGGTTATTATTTTCTTATATCTTGCCTTTCTAGAGAAAAAAAATCTTCAACTGGTGTTGTTGGAGCTTGTGCAAAAGAAAAGCTCACGCTCTTTCACCACGCTTTAATTTGCTCCAAATGGCATGATTGGCCAAGTAAATGCCCCCTCCATTTATCATCCCATTTATTCTCCTTGCTTCTTGTTTCCTGGCACATCATTTTTGCAGGAATGTGAAGACACAAAAACCTTCATAATGAATCAGATCACCCTGGTTCCTAATGTGAAGTTGAAAGCAGAAACCCAGTGGCCTCACTAAAGTTGGTATCAACTGGTGCAGGAACTCATGATGACACCCCCCCCATTGACCTCCTCCCATTTCACACCATACAGAATCCTTACTAATGCTTTTTTACACTAATGTTACTCATAAATCATAATTCCCATATACCACTCAATGTCATGCTAAATAATTGTGACAACTAGCAAAAATTAAAATTATCCCTTCAAATTATGATATCATATGCACAAACTAAATGTATTTACTATTGAACTCCTCCCATACAAAATCCTTAATAATGCATGGCAGGAGGTTGGAATGGATGGCCCTTGTGGTCTCTTCCAACTCTATGATTCCATTCCATTCTATTCTTTTTTGCACTAATGTTACTCGTAAATCATAATTCTCATTTACCATTGAATGTCATGCTAATAATTGTGACATAAACAACTAGAAAAAAATTAAAATTATACCTTCAAATTACAATATCATACACACAACCTAAATATATTTACATATACGTATATAGCAAAGATAAAATGTAATGCTTTTAAAGAAAATATAGATATATATTCAATTTTTATTTTTATTTTTAATTTGAAATTTGAAGTTAAAAAAATTATGGGGCCTCTCTTTACTCCTCCCACTGAGCTTCACCCCACTCCCACCATCTCTTAAAGCAGGGGTAGGCAGCCTTTTTGAGCCGGGGGCCGGGTTGGTGTCCCTCAGACAACCGGGGGGCCGAAGCCGGGGGGTGGAGCCGCATGCTGGAGGCGGAGCTTCCACCCCAGGGGCGGAGCTTCCACCCCCAGGGGCGGAGCTTCCACCCCCAAGGGCCATGCCACCTCCTCTTTGCCGGCCCCTGACGGGGCCCCAGGCCCTGTCAGAGGCCAGGAAAGAGCCGGCGGGGACCGCCAGCGCTGGAGGCCTCCCCGTCTTTGCTGGCCCCTGACGCCAGGGCCCCGCTGCCGCCGTCGGAGCCCTCCTGGAGGGCCCCAGCG
>NC_056523.1:196779901-196810068 GCF_019175285.1 Sceloporus undulatus
CAAAATGGCGGCTGAAGCCGCCGAAATCGGCGGCGATTTCGGCGGCAAGAGGGAGCGGGGGCCGGCGGAAAGGCGCCCGCGGGCCGGATCCGGCCCACGGGCCGGAGGTTGCCGACCCCTGTCTTAAAGCATTTTAAAGGGAAGCAGGTGAATGCTATAGTCTGTTTCAGCCAAAAGGTAGGTATTTGAAGAGTAATGGTGTCACCCTCCTTATGATGTCTAGACTACACACACACTGCACTTCCTTAGTGACACCCCTCCCTGATCACAAGTAATCAGCAGTGAAAGACATTAATACTTTCTCCTTAATTGGTTTTCTAACTTCAGCAGCTGGACAGCATAGAGTTAAAGTGGGGCAGATAGATTATTCTCTCTGAGACTGACGGGTGGATCAGTCCTCCCAGAATTTCGAACTTGTTTTTCTCTGCTTCCAAACCTGAAACTACTAACAAACCAAAGTGCAGCCATATTACAGAGTCCTGATTGTTGGGAAACAACTTTGAACAGGGTCGCTGACAGAGATTCAGTGGCAACAGGGGCTGACTAAGGGGGACAAAACCCCCAGCTTCATTTATATAGCGCTTCATACTGAACTAACAGTGTCTAAGTGGTTTACAACTGTAAGCTAATTGTCCCCAACGATCTGGGTACTCATTTTAGCGACTTCGGAAGGATGCAAATCTGATGAGTCAAGCTTGAACCATTTTGCTGTGAGTGGCTGCAGTACAGGGATTTAACCACTGCACCACCAGGGCTCCTATAATAAATAATTGCTCAATTGTTGGTTGTTAAAAACTAACTCCTAATAGACACGTGCACTGAATGAAGTCATAAGAACCTGTGTAATGTACATAGAAATTTTTAGTTGTCTGTAATGTCACCTGTAACATCACCTTAGTGATACAATGGCATACTGGTTAAGATGCTGATGACCGCAACGTTGGCAGATCGAGACCCAAGTGCCCCTTGACAAAATTCCATCAGTAGTTCCAGCTTCTGCCAACCTAGCAGTTTGAAAGCATGTAAAAGTGCAAGCAGATAAATAGATACCACTTTGGTGGGAAGGTAACAGTGTTCCATGCACCTTGGCGTTTAGTCATACTGGCCGCATGACTATGGACTCATCTTTGACAATGCTGGATCTCTCTGCTTAGTAATGGAGATGAGCACCACCCTGTACAGCTGAACATGACTAGACAATCACGCCAAAAGGGAAACCATTAGCTTTAGCTGCAATATCACCTTGCACGCTGGTGTAGGTGACTGGACAGTTTTGTTCAAGAGGAAAGAGGGAATCTCTTTGATCAAGGATAACAATCTTGATTCAGGGTCTGAACTCAGGGTGGTCATGGTGGGAAGTGATATCTCAATTCTCCCTCCTACTTACAATTGGCGGCTCATCTGGGATATAACTAGCATGAGCCGATTTGGATCTAACTAAGGGCCCAAACAGACAGGCCAAAATAAAGCTGCTTCAGATCACTTTGGAGGTATGCTGTTTAAATGTCCAGAAGCTGTGCCAAAGCCATGTTTCAGTCCTAAGGACTGGAGCACACTTTCTTTACAGTAAGTAAAAGGCTGAATCTGAATCAGGACTGCGTAAATGTGACTCTTTTAGGAATATAATAGTGAGAAAGCTTTCTGATTGAACATTTATTTCAAACTTTCACCCCAACGTCTCGCATTTTAAAAAGGTTTCTAAAGTCTTTTTAATCTTTTGAATAACATGCTCTATTGCATTTTACTTTATTTGTAGTAGGTTAACAATGGAACAATTGATCAGCATCTCTCTCACTCTCTCTCTCTCAACATATCCATGCGCTCCCCTTGTTCTGAGCATTCAGAAACTAGGCTCTTGCTTTACAAGATAGTTTTATATACGTTTTGGGCTGTGAGAATAATTATTTCTCCCTATTAAAAAGAAAATGACATGCAATGGTTTGTTTGCTTTGAACCGGATTTTTAATGGTTTAATGGTTTTTAATGAGATACCAGGATTGCTGTAGTGGAAAAATTGCTCATTTCTATGGGAGAGTAATGATCTCTGTGCAAAACGGATCCAAAAAATTAAAAATTAAAAAACCGTCAGCACCTCCACTGACCTGTAATGATGATGTGATTTCTATATAGCCCCCTCCAAAGTAACCTTGGTTCAAGACTGCATCTCCCCCATCTCTGTTCGGGCTAGTTTTAACTGAGGAATGATCTGGGGGCACTTGTAGTAATTACATATCCTTGATTTAACTTTCCCCAAGAGCCAGGGCGTTAACCTGCTGCCTGGATGGATTCCAGTTTCATCAAGTATATCCTTTACTCTTGAATTCCCTTCCCCTTCTTCCACTTTATGTTACTTATTAAAAATACTTTTCTAGGCTACGCAGTTATGAAGTGAGGCCAAATGTTTCTGTCCTTCCACCCCATTTCCTCACAATCCCTGCACAGTTTCTACATAACAGTGTTTTGTACACACCACAAATGACAAATGTTGAATAGCATAAAAAATCTGTCTGTTTGGCATCTTAGAAAACAGGGGGGTTTCACAGGGGAGTTTGAGGGGGAAGCCCAGAGCCCTGGTGGTGCAGTGGTTAAATGCCTACACTGCAGCCACTCACTCAAAACCATAAGGTTGCAAGTTCAAGACCAGCAAAAGGGTTCAAGCTTGACTTAGGCTTGCATCCTTCCGAGGTCGCTAAAATGAGTATCCAGATTGTTGGGGGCAAATTAGCTTACTGTTGTAAACTGCTTAGACACGGCTTAGGTGGTATGAAGTGCTATATAAATGAAGCTTGTTTGTTTGTTTTGTTTGTTTTAGTACCTACTTAAGACTACAGAATATGGAGTCACCGTCAACAGCTGTGGTATGTCTATGTTCTTGGCAATGGATGTGGGTAATTTCACTTGCACCAAGTGCAAGTTGGTCATCCTGTTGGAAGAGAAGGTCCAGCAGTTGGAAGCCTGGGCATGTCCGCTTTAGAAGATTAGGGAGTAGAGCAAAACAGACCTGGATAGGGAACACAAAGAGGAGGTTTCTGTGGAGGAGGTTAGTTCCCATATGCAGGAGATAGACAGTTCAAGAAATGTGTCACAGAGGAGCAGGAAAACTAGAGATCGTTCTGTGAGCTTGTCACTACAGAACCAATTGGAAGCTCTCCCCCGTATCAGGAATGACAAGAAGGAGCAGTAGGGACAGTCCTCATGGAAAATGCAGAAGACCCTTTTAGGTTTCGGAGGAGGTGTGTAGTGGTCATGGGGGAGTCCTTGCTGAGGGGTACAGAAACAGTGGTTTGTGGACCTTGCAAGATGTCTCAGGAGGTGTGTGATGTGACAGTAAAGCTGACAAGACTTGTCAAACCTTCTGATCATTACTCCTTCCTTTTGGTCCATGTGGAAACCAATGATACTGCAAGGCACATAATAAGAGATTATGAGGCTCTAGGTAGGAATTTGAAAGAGCTGGATACATAGGTTGTCATCTCCTCTCCTAGTTGAAGGGCATGGTCCAAGAAGAGAGGAAAATAACATAGATGAACAACTGGCTCTACAGATGGTCCTGCTGAGAACAACTGAATTATTGGATCATGGCCTGTGGTTTCAGGAGGGGGGACTTCTGGCAAGGGACGGGTTGCCCCTCACACCAGTTGTTAGACATTTTTTTTGCCAACAGTCTCAAAAACTTGATCAGGAGAGCTTTAAACTGAGTTATGTGGGGGAGAGAGACAGTATTCTGGAAAGCAAGAGTTCATCAAGGGCTGGAGATGATAGTCAAATGGTTATTGAGAGAACAAGGCAAATAGTGCAAGGACCCAACAGTGGGAGAGGAAAACTTTACATAGGCAGCAAGGGGGACATCACATAGTCTTAGATGTCTCCACAATAATGCACATAGCATGAGAAATAAACAAGATGAACACGAACTCCTAGCACAGCAAGCCAAATATAACAAGCACCACTGAAACCTGGTGGGATGAGTCTCATGACTGGAATGTACACTCATCCCTCCATATTTGTGGCTTTGATATTTGTGGATTTGATTACTCACGTATTTAATTAACATGTTGTCTCTAGAAATATCTAGGTCCTCCAGTGCAACTCTATGGTCAACTTTAATTAAAAGTTGCACTGAAAGACCTAAAGATTCCTGGAGAGAGTACTCTACTAGGTCTTTTTAGCTCCTCCAGGGCAGTTCTATAGTCAGTGTCTGTCAGATATTGACCACAGAGTTGCACTGGAGAACCTAGAGATTCCTAGAGGGGTGTCCTCTTAGGTAAAACATAGTGTTTTTGTTATTTGCGGTTTTTCCATATTCATGGGGGTCTTGTGCCCCTAACCCTAGCGAATATGGAGTGACAAGTGTAGTAATAGAAGGGTATAACCTTTTAAAGAGAAATAAGCCAAACAGGAAAGGAGGAGGAGCAGCATTATATGTCAGGGATGTATATCCATTAGTTAAATCCTGAAAGCCAGGTGGAGAGCATCTGGATAAAAATTAAAGGGGAAAGAAACAACAGGAAGCCAAAGCCCTGACTTTACAAGACCTGAGCAGGACAGCTGATGACCAGGGCTCTTGGACGTCTCATTCACCAGGTCACCATAAGCCAAACTCAACTTGAAGACAAGTAACAAGAGCATTATAGGGGCAAAACAGATGGGCAGGAAGGGGTGGCCATATAATTAAGGAGAACTAAGAAGAAGAATCCTCCCTCCAGTCCACCTGATACCATCCGGCTGTGAAGGGAGAGATGCAGGCCTAGTTCCATCAGGCCTGGCCTAGATTATGAAGCAGAGCCCTCCCTCCAGTCCATCTGCCTTTGTCCAGGCCTCAGAGTGAGAGAAGAACTGCTGGATCTGATCACCTTCCCCACCACCATTCCCCTCTCCTTTTGTGTTGTGTCTTTTTAGATTGTAAGCCTGAGAGCAGGGAACCATCTAAATAATAATAATAATAATAATAATAATAATAATAATAATACAGTGGAGCCTTGCCTTACGCGGGGGATCCGTTCTGGACACACACACACCTCGTGTAAGAGATGCTTGAGCCCCATTCAGTATAATAGGGTCATGCTTGTGATGGTGCGGTGCGTCTGCCATTCACTTAATTGCTGCGTGGCATCTGTGCAAACCGGAAGCCACATATGGAGTAGGCGCACTGTAATTGTAAGCTGCTCTGAGAGCTTTTTGGGCTAAAGAGTGGGACATAAATATTCTAAATAAAAATAAAAAAAATAAAAAAATTAGGGGTTAGAGTTTGCATGCCATGAAGCATTTCAAATACATTGACATCATTGACTCCATGTTTATTCAAGTTCATGTGAGCAACTAAATTCCCAGAGATGCACAGAAATGTGGTTCCATAGTGTGAATAACAAACCCGGAATGCGTGAGTGAGGTCATTTGCATTGTTCTGCTAAAAATAAAAAAGACATCTGAATGACCCCTGAGTCTAACTCTCTTATTACTATCTAGCCATTCCTGCTGGTTTATCTTCTAGTATTCATGCCCACCCGTTCTTTGCATGGGCTCCCAGGCTGCTTCTCTGCATCTGCTTCCCCACATCCTTTCTTCAGCACCTTTAGGCCTGATTCCTTAGTTTAGACCTTTACTGCCGCATCATACTGTCCAATCGTTCACAGATGACAACCAGGACACATGTGACAAAGCAACATTAGATAGCAACAGTTACTAAAGAGGGGAAAAAAAAGCTAGGAGAAGCTGAAGCAGTTTGTTTTTACCTGAGCCTACAGGGTTCTGCCTTCAGCCTAGGCCACTGCTCCATCCCAAACATCTCCCTAATATTGTTGGGATTCATACTTACTGCCCTCTATATGCTTGGCTGCTTCCTGTGGCCCAACCTGGCCTTTGGCTACCTGAGACTTCTCATTCCAGAATGAAATGGAGACTACAAAGGCGATGAATCAAGCATGCTGCTATTTTCCCAAGCAGCCTCCATCCTGTTTGCTTTCTCATCACCCTTGTATCTTTCTTTTCTTTCACTTGACAGCCTCTGGCAACGGCTGCTCTCGCCAATGGGGACCTGGAGTCTAAAAAGCAGCAGCTCCCTGAATAGCGTTTGCCAACTTTAAACTGCCTTTTACTTAATTGTTTAGCTGGCGTCCCTTTCCTTTGCCCCTTGGAGAGGAGCAAGTCAGGGAAGCTTAAGAGCCTGCTAATAACATCATGTTCCCTGGTGAGCTGCATGTGGCAGAGGAAAAAGGAGGACAAATTGCTTCTCTCCACTTCTTTGCCATTCCCAAGCTTGCACCATCCTCCCTGTTCCTCACATCCCCATGCACTCCCAGAGTCCATGCCAGCTAGTCTACTTTGAAGGAAACTCAACTTTCCTTTTTTTCAAGCTAATTAAATGCTTCAGTTTGGATGAACACATTTGTCAACAGCAAGGACAACAACCACCAGTTGGGACTGTGGTCTCTCAGTCTCCTTCCCTCACTTTCCCATTCGCTCGCTTTCATCCTCTTTAAGACTATTTGTTTCTTGTCAGCACCTCTCTTTGGAGACTCTCTTCTCCTCACATTCTCCAACCTCTTAATGGTTTCTGGCACCAGTAGACAAGGAACAGACTCCGATGGACCCCTTTGCCTCCAGGCTTTGCTTTCTTTGCTTGAGAAGAACCTCTTCCAGTGCATCCCATGCTGGCACTGGCTCCCCTCCAGCCTTTCTGTAACTCCATTTAGTGTGGAAGTACTAGATAAAACCTACTTGGGTTGGAGCAAAGAAGCCAACCTAGCAAAAGCCCACCAGCCCCTTGTACCCAGGCCCATCTGTATGCTGGGCTTTGTACTGGGGTCTTCTAAATCCTTCATCGGTGCTGTAATGTTGCATTGAATTCACTACACATTTCGTGGCTGTCCAATAACCAAACGTGGACACAGAGGTCACTGGCTTTCTTCTCTCGCTCTCTTTTTTGAGGGGAGTAGATCAGCATTTGGTGTAATTTCAGTACCTTGGGGTCAAGTGTCGGTGTATATTTTTCTTTAGAGCAACTAAAGAAGGCAGAAGGTGAAATGTTTTGCCGAACATAAAGTTTTGTTTGTTAATCACTGTGAATCACTGTACTTGTATATGCTTGCATATTTTAATAATATTAATAATATTTCAAGTGGTTAAAGCTTTTCACATATATTACATCCATAATTCTTTACACCAACCCTGGAAGGGAGACCAGTGTTACTGATGTTCTGATGTCGCAGCCTGGAGGGAATAGGAGGCTTCAGGCTGCCCAGGGAGTTTGGGGCTCCAACAAATCAGACCCTTCCCTCTTCATACTTCCCAAGTCAGTGCTGGGCAAATGAAATATGATCCAACCTGCCTTATTATATTTCCTCATATAATGTATGTTGGTTCATATTTCATTTGTCCAGCACTGACAACAGTTAATGAATCTGGGCCATTGACTTGCATATCCAAGGTATGCATCAGAAAATTTGTGTTGTGCTTTGCCTTTGGGTATTGTTATACATACGCAGAAGTTCCTTACCATCCTAAAGGGGTTCGCCTTCTCCCTCTTTCATCCTCTCCTTCTAATTTCCGTGTGTGTGTATGCATACGTGTGCGTGGTATATGTATTCTCCAGTGGCTTTGGCAAGGATAACACTGAGAGTGGGAGCTGCTAACTCTGCCATGTGCAGAACAGGCCCAGGCATGGCAGATGGTGAAGTCTGGCATGCTAGCCAGACCATTTGGTAATGTTGCTGTTTGCAGGCTTTGCTGCTGCACGCACGCACGCACGCACATCTCCTTGTCCTCATGTCCTCCAGCCATGCAGAACAGCAGCAGCTTTTTAGCCCCATCCAGCTGCCACTAGCTAGACATGTCAGGGGCTGTCCAGAGGGATGGAAAGAAAAAGTGCCTCACCTCCAGGGAAAGAAAGGCACCTCTAAAAGGCCTGTCTTTTCCTGGTTGGAGCACCTGCATTGGAAGAGTGGGGGTGACTGGTGGGACTTTGGCCACCTCCCAAACTAGAGTTGGCCAAGGCTAGTTACATATCCAGAGCCAGGAAGCATGAGGCTGCAGCTGAGGCCCAGCTCCTTGGTTCAGATCTTTCTGGGTGGCCATGAACCTCCATGAAGAACATGGAATTTAGATGTGTATGTATGTTGGGAGGGAAGATAATGTGTTCAGGATGCAATGCCACATTAACAATCAATGCCTTTGTGTCTGATGCATCCGCTGAGCTTTGTATGAAGCAGATAAATCTTTCCACACACAGAATCAGTCCCCATCCCTGGTCTGGCTCTTCTGCAGGATATAAGCCCATTTGGGTCACCTGCAACTTCCATTCCCACCATTTGCTGAGTTGACACTGAACGCAATAAATATGGATCATTCAGTATGCATGACTGTGAGCACCTCCTGTTCTGTGGGTTCCTGTTCTTGCTAACCGGAGGTCAAGAGGCCTCCAAACAGAGATGATGGCAGGTCACTGAGGGAGCTCTGCACAGTGTGGGAACAGGCCAGCAGTCTTGGTCACAAGCGAAGTTTGAGATAGGTTGCGGAGGCATTTGCAGAAGCAACCCAGGGTAAGGGATACAGGTGTACCTCAGTTATCAATGTGCTTTTGTGACATTACTTCTCTAACAACAACAACAACAAAAAAAGGCACATGAGATAGAATAAAATAGAAAGAATCGGAATAGATTCTTACACCACACAAAAATAAGTTTCAGCAAATGTTTTATTCCAAACTAACAATATGCACCTGCAAACTAAAACAACCTGACCAGATAACCCTTGCATAAATAAACAAAAACATTTTGAAGCTATGGAGTATTTGAACACTTCATCCAAAACATACTCAGGGTCTTTCCTTTCTTTTACCAGCCTCCATTTGTCTTATGACTTCCAGTTTGGTGTCCAAACATTGAGATCTGTGTTTTCTCTCTTTTCCTCTATTTTGCTATTTATGCATGCTTAGGTCCAAAACATACTGCAGAAATAATCCACTTTGATACCGCTTTATCTGCCCTGGCTCAGTCCTAGGGAACCCTGGGAATTGTAGTTTATTGTGGGCCCAGAGCTAACTCAGGCAGAGAAGGCTCAATGCCTCACAAAACTACAGTCCTCAGAGTTCGTTGGCACTGAACCAACGCAGTTAAGGCGGTCTCAAAGTGGATTATTTCTCCAGTGTGCATGCAAGCCTGGCTACCCTTCTCTCCTCAAAAAGGCAGGGCCATGGCAGCCATAAGAGGTGGCTTTGGTTGCATCCACACTGTAGAACAACCTGGTTTGGCAGCGCTTTAACTGCCTTAGCTCAAGGCTATGGAATTCTGGGAGTTGGAGTCTGTTGTGGGCTCAGAGCGGAGCTCCAAGGGCCATCGGTCTAACCCCATTAGTCATGCAGAACTCTCACATAAAGCATCCCATTGACAGATGCCAAGGTGCTGGGAGGGAGCGCTAGTCCTCCTTCAGAGCAGAAGACCTGCCCCGACTCTGAGACCCAGGTGGATCGGGGAAACCTTGCGTGTCCCCCTTCCAAGTTGGGGGATGATGGGAGCTGCAGTCCGCCCAGAAAAGAGAGAGCAGAGAAGGGCGAGGAGGCTCCTGGGCACGTGGCTGGAGCTGCCTTCTCTGCGTCGACTCACACTTTGGCTGCAAAGCGAAGGAAGGGAAGAAGGAAAGAAGCCAGGTTGCCTCCAGAGCCCGGTCTGACCAGCAGCAGCCAGCGCCCCCCAGTGGACAAAGCGTCCCATCCTTCTCTTCTTTTGGAGGGACTGAGGTTTCCAGAATCCCCAGCCAGCCCTGGCCAGCAACACACCTCTTCTAAGGGGGGGGGGGGCTGCAACTCCCATGGTCTCTTTCCTTTGGACTGCCGTTCCCATCACCCATGGCCACAGCACTTTGGGAAGACTGCCTTCTCTCTCTCCTCGGAATGCCATCCAGTGAAAGCGAAGCCCTGCTGCAGAGGATCCATCCAGGTGGAGCCAATGGGACTCACCTGGGCCTTTGCACCTGGATGATAGGAAAGGCTTCACCTGGGCCAGGATTTCCATTCTGGGCCTCCTCCAATTTGCATTTATTTATTATTTGAAAAAAACTTGTATTTAAATCAATATATTGACATTTCCATTCCCAACTTTGCATGGAGATCTCTTTTGCAAACCACTGGGGTTTTCAGGAAATCCTTTCCACATTTTTCAAATTCTTGGCACCAGGGCTGGGCTTGATCATGACTATGAATCTCTTCTCTCTCTCTCTCTCTCTATAATATGTGTGTGTGTGTGTGTTGTAATATATAATATATATATTTGGAAGGTTGAAGAGAAACACACAACAAAGTGCATGATACACACGTTACGACTCTAACATAACGGTTTATGATTATTATATAAATTCTTAAAAACAAATAACTTCCTAACAAAGGGCTAGCATGATGAACACGTCTAGACATTAAAGTTCAGTAATAAAAAAACACACTACAATACATATAGATGCAGATTAATCATCACAACAACAATAAAAATAACAATACCGTAATGACTATACTCCAAATATGGTAATATGTTTACAAATAGTAAGAGGAGTAGCTTCTGGACTCTGCTGGCCTCTGCCTCTCCATTGCTGGAGGTCTCGGGTCTGCTGCGCTTGTCCCGCTGGAGCCGAAGTAGTGGAAGGAAGGGAGGGAAAGGCCATGCCAGCCTCCGGGGGCTGCAGTAGAGACCCCCGTCCCTTGGTCTGCCTTTCCATGGGAATGGCATGAGTGGAGGAAGGGAAGGGGTGGGAAAGGGGGAAGAAGGGAATAAAAGGGGAAGGGGAAGAGGGGAAGGAGAAGAAGGGAGGGAAAGGGAAAATGAAGGAAGAAGGAAGAAAGGAAGGCGGAGGAAGAAGGGAGGAGGAGGGAAGAAAGAAAGCAAGAAAGAGGGAAGAAGGAGGAAAGAACGAGGGGAGGAAGGGGGGACAGAAAGAAAGAATAGGGAAGTGCGTGAGGAGGGGGGAGAAGCAAAGGAAGAGGAAGGAGAGGGAAGGGAGGGAGGAGGAGGGAGGAAGGAAGAAGAAAGGCAAGGCAGGAAGGATGAAAAAGGACAGACGAAGGAAGGTAGGAAGAAGGAAAGGAAGGAATTGGTTAGGTGCTGAAAGGGAAGGAGGAGGGAGGATGGGAAGAGGAAGGGGAGGAAGAAGAACAGGAAGGAAGGAGGGAAGTAATGATGGAAAAGAAGGAAGATAGACTAGAAAGAAGAAAGAAGAAAGAAAGGAAGGAAGGAGAGTTAGGAAGGAGGGAGGGATGGAAGGAAATGAGGGAAGGTAGGAAGGAAGGAAAGAACGGAAGGAAGGTGATTAGAAAGGGGAAGAGGGAGGGAGATGGGGAAGGGAGGAAGCGAGAAGGAAGGAAGGACGGGAAGTAATGATGGAAGAAAAGACGGAAAGACTAGAAGGAAAGAAGGAAGGAAGGAAGGAGGATGGAAGGAAAAGAGGGAATAATGATGGAAAAAGAAGGAAAGATAGAAAGAAGGAAGGAAGAGGGAAGGAAGGAAGAAATCAGGCAGGAAGGAGGGTGGAAGAAGGAGGGGGGATAGTGATGGAAAAGAAAAGCGCAAAGCGAGAAAAGACGAAAGGAAGGACGGAAGGAAGTAGGCAGGAGGGTAAGGAATAAAGGGAAGGCATGATGGAAAGAAGGACGGAAGGAAGGAAGGAGGCAGGAACGGAAGGAGGGGGGAGGGCTGAAGAGAGGGCGAAAGGGGAGAAAGGAATGATGGTTAGGGGAAAGAAAAACAGGAGAAGACAAAGAGGAGGGGGGAGGGGGAGAAAAGAGAGACGGCAAGGAAAGAGGTGGAGTAAGGAGAAAAGGGAAGGGGGGAGGGGATGGGAGAGAGGGAAGGAAGCAGTGAAAGAGGAGGGAGAGGATGGGAAAGGGAAGGGAGGAAGGAGCGAGGTCTCTTGGGGTAGAGCCAGGCACCGTGAAAGATGGTCTTTTGTCCTGTGGGGGAAAGAAAGAGAGATTACTTTTTGTTTGTGCGTCTTCCTTGAGGGAAAACCTTCCCAGTTGAGAGACAGAGAGAGAGTACACGAGGGAACCAGACTCATTTGAAAGAAGCAGGGCGCTTATTGGGAAGAAAGAGTAGGCCTTCAGTCGTTGCACCAGGTTCAGCCTCTGGAGCAGGATTCCAAAGATGTCCATGCTTCCCTGCAGGGGCAGAAAGATGGTTGGTTGAGGGTTGGTTGTATTCCTGCTTTAGCCCCACTGGCCATATCTTCCCCAGCAATGCCTTTCAGCCAACTTACCTGGGACCAGGTACGTTTTGAGCTTCCTTCTGGTCCCCTGCTCTTTGGGTTGGGAACTGGCTGACCAAGAGTTGGCCAGGTCACGAAGGGCCCATTCACATTACAAAAAATCGGTTCTGAAACCGATTCATCACGGTGAAGTTTCCTACTCACCCCGAATCTCACACAAGCGAATCCGGGGCTTGACACCCGTTCCTCGTGTTAAATGGCCCCTAGCGCGGGTCTTTTGAATCAGCACATACTGTTCTTTTTTTAAAAACCCCGGTCCTGGGAATGGAACTTGGCCTCGATCCGATCGAGGCAAATGTGAGGGAGGGATTTTAGGTCAGAGGGTGGGCAAAGGGCAAGGCATTTTCCTCCCCTCCTCGGAGGGGAGGGGGAGGAGGAACGAGCCCTGGGCAGAAGGGAGCAAGGAAGGCATTCTTTAGGAGCCTCTTTTCCCTGCAACCTGCCAAAGCCCTCTGTCGCTGGGCATTCCTTCCTGCAGGAGGAAAAATCAGGTCATGAACGGAGCTCATTTCAGGCAACCCCCCCTCCTTTTCATAATTCAAACCATTTTTTTTGAGCGAAACATGCGCATGGTTTATATTCCAGAATGTTGTAAAACAATGTTAAATTTTTAACAATTTTTTGAGCGAACAATGCGCATGGTTTATATTCCAGAATGTTTAAACATGTTACATTTTTAACAATTTTTTTTGACGAACATTCGCATGGTTTTTATTCCAGAATGTTGTAAACAATTTACATTTTTAACAATTTTTGAGGCGAAACATGCGCATGGTTAATTCCCGAATGTTGTAAAATGTTACATTTTTAACCATTTTTTTTGAGCGAACATGCGCATGGTTATATTCCAGAATGTATGTTACATTTTTAACAATTTTTTTTTTTGAGCGAACATGCACATGGTTTAATTCCAGAGGCAGATGGAGCCAGGCTTGCACTTGCTTTCTGCAGGGGAGAAGCTACAAAATGTTGAAACAATCAATGTACTTTTTAACATTTTTTTGAGCAAATATGCGCATGATTTGTCTTCTTGAGCAGATCAGCAAGGGAAGCAAAGGGAAAGCTAATGTTGCTTTAAGAAAAAAAATGCATGGCATCCCATCCTTGCCTGGGACAGGGGCAGATCTGACCCCCAAGCCCCAGGTTTATTAAAAGAGAGAGAGAGAGAGAGAGCGAGCTGGCATCTCTCTCCCTGCTCAGCCGCTGAAACCCCTGTGCCTGGCTCTTTAAAAAGGGAGGACACTTCCCCCGATGCCTGCACAACGTTACCATGACGATAGCTTGATTGGCAGCGGCCCAATCTACAGAATGCATTCGATTTCTGTCAAAAGCAACGATTTCAATTTGTAGTGGGGCACTTGCTAACGGAGCGATTCGGGGGGAGGGCATCTGGATCATCCCAGGTCCCTCATGTCTTTTAGCCAGTTGAATGGGGCAAGTGGAAAACAGCTTGTCCTTCAGTGGTCTGGGGTGTGCTGAGGTCTGTAAATGGTCCTGATCCCTCTGATGCCTTCACCTGAGGAGAGAAGCAGGTTTTCTGTGTAACAACCTGGAGGAGGGAGGGAAAACTACGTTGGGTTTCCTGCCTGTGGATGTAGCCATGTGGGGTCAGCTCCGTACCTTGGCCAAAGGCAACTCGTCACCATCAGAATCTCACTTTCACTCAGTTTCATGTGAAATAGACGGCAGGTGCTGAGGTTTGCAGCTGCCTTCAGAGAAGACGGCATACTGGCTGATCACAGGCTCTGAGAGAAGGAAGGGATCCAATGGCATCCCTGCCGGACCCCCACCCCCAGGAGGGAAATATGGCACATCCTGGGAGGAGGAGTGTACCCACGTTTCTTCTGATTCCAAGTAATGATCTATCATCAGGTACAATGATTTGTTGAGATGACCTTTGCATGTGCCTTCTCTTCTTGTCGAAACTGGATACCTTTGCACGCCGATGCGGGTTTCATCGTCTGTCGAGAAGGGGAAAAGAGAGCAGGGAAAATGAGGCCCAGTGTGACAAGCCTTTTGGAACGGTCCTTCCTTCCTATTGGTCCTGTCTTTAATGTGGATTTGGGTTGGATAACTTTAAAAGGGGGGAAAAACTATGTCTCTTGAGGTTTTATGCTCATTTTGGTTTTCCACACTTATCTTTGGTATCAAAAGACAAGGTGCATAAAGAATACCTAGATCTTATATTGAGAAGCCACTGCAGAGGACTTGGATGAAGTTAAAAAACAGTTTCCGTAATCCCAGCGGGATTGTAGACATTAAAAATAACCAGTATTAAGAGTCTCCTTCCTTTTTAACGGGGAAGAATTGTTCATTCAAATCAACTCCTGATTCTCATGGAGTTCTCCTGATTTGGCTTGAAACGGGGCGGTGCGGGGCCAGGACGATGCATTGAAGCTCTTTTAGAACATCTTCATGCGGGTCATTAGGCTGTTTGGAGAGAGCTTACCTGTGGCACAGGAAAAGTCTATCGGGGCAGGGAGCAGCATCTGAATCTTATAATACGGAGGGGAAGAGAAGTGAGAGGGGGGGAGAAATGGGCTACAAGGGGTGGCCCTTTTGTACCCCTGGTTGATAAGGTTCTTCAGAGTTCTTTATGGTGGAAAAATGAATGCATTGATATAGGATTATGGGAAACCCTGTCTTAGGAGACTTTACATGTTGAAAGGGATCTGGGTAGTCATAGAGACCATAAGTTCAACATGAGTGAACAGTGCGATGTGGCAGCTAAAAAGGCCAATGATTTTAGGTTGCATCAATAGGAGTATAGTCTCTAGATCAAGGGACGTAATACTGGAATTCTTTTCTTTGGTCAGGCCTCTCCTGGAATAATGTTGTGTCCATTCTGGGCAAATAATTCAAGAAGGATGTGGAGAAACTTGGACCCATGCGTCCAAAGGAGGACGACTGATGTCAAGATCTGGAAACCTGTTGTATGAAAAAGTCAGGGAGCTGGGGTGTTACCCAGAGAAGAGAGGTCAAGGAGTGATATGACACCCCTTCAGTATTTAAAACAGGGCCACAAGGGTTAGCCCTGTTCGTAAAAGCCTCCCCTGCCAGTTTTGCCCTTTTTTACCTGTGAGTCGAAAGGTTATTCACCTTCTCCCCCCCATCTCTTCTCTTCCTGGCAGCTCCCTTCTCTTCATTGTTTCTTATCAAGAGAAAAAAAGAATGCGTTGGGCAGTCCTTCAATAAAAGAGGAAAAAGGGGGGGGGGGATGGACTCTATTACTTTACCATCAAACGGAAGGGCCCTCTGCCTCAAGCATGTCAGGGATCTCTCCAAACTGAAATACAGACAGGAACTGATTCATCATCATCATCATCATCATCACATCCTCATCATCATCATCATCATCATCATCATCATCATCATCATCATCATCATCATCCTTAGGGCTGCCTGAAGAAAGAGGCTCCTCCTCATTATCAGTTCATCTTTCTACCGTTGAGGGAGTGAATAGGCTGGCCTCGCTCCACCAGGGCTAGCCTAAAGAAGAAGAAGAACCCTCCCTCCGTTCCATCTGCCTTGGTCCAGGCGAGGGGAGAGAAGAATGCTGGACCTGATCCCCTCCTCCTCACCATTCCTCTCCTTTTGTGTCGTGTCTTTTTAGATTATAAACCTGAGGGCAGGGAACCGTCTATTATCCCTCTGTTGTAAGCCACCCAGATTCCAGTGACTGGGCGGCATATAATAATCCTGTTGTTGTTGTTGTTGTTATTATTATTATCTTCATATGCCAGTCATTCGGTCCCCATCGAGGACCCAAACTGAGAAGACCTTACCTGTCCGATGAGGACTCAAGATCAGCCTCTGCGGCGGGACAGGTGCTCTCTGATTTCTACAAAGAAATGAATGGGGAGAGAATGGTCACACAAGGGAATGGTCTTTGGGTGGCCCTGGCCTAAAAGACGTTCCCTAAAAAAGGGGAGAGGTAGACACTTCCACCCCCTTCCCCCCCCCCAGTTTTGCCCTTTTGTTACCCATGCGCTGAAAGGTTTATTCACTGCTATCCTTGAAGACAAAAGAAGATGAATCTGGGCAGAAAGGTGAGGAAACGGTGGGAGGGGGGAATGCCTATCTTTCATTATGTTAAAGACATACAGCTCTGCACTTCTTAAGCAACTCAGGAATCTCCTCATCAGGATCATCTGGGGAGGCTGACAGGGGGAGGAAAGGTATTACACGTCGGCCCTTCTTATATGCGGATTTTTTAGCACGGATTCAAGCATAACGGTTGAAAATGTTTTTAAAATACATTTCAATATCAAACCTGATTTTCTTTTTTTTATAAGGGAACCATTTTACTATGTCATTATATTAATGGGACTTTAGCGTACACTGATTTTGTTATACACGGGGATCTGTAACAAACCCCAGTGTATACAAGGGTCCACTGTTATTATATTATTATTTATTATTATTATTATTATTATTATTGACGATGATGGTGATTTTTATTATTATTATTTCTTGCCAATAGAGATACCTAACTTGCCCATAGAGTATCATGGGCAATTTGCCATGAGAAGAACCATGGCCCCATACGACAGGCCAAAATAAAGCTGCTTCAGGTCACTTTGGAGGTATGCTGTTTAATCATGAGCATCCTAAGAGTCAGGAGCTGTTGCCAATGAAATGTGCTTTTGTGTGGCTTTCAGACTCTTAGGACACATGCATCATTTAAACAGCTACCTCCAAGTGACCCGAAGCAGCTTTATTTTGGCCTGTCTTTATAGGCCCATACTTCCCCATAAGAGATCATTGGGGAAATTTTGCCCATAGAGAAAATCTATTAGCCCATAGGAATCATTGGGAGATATTTTCCATACTTGGCCACAGAGAATCATTGAAGGTATCTGCATGGGCACGTAGTATTTTGTTGGTTTCTCTGTGGGCAAGTACAGCCATTTGTTTTAGTATGTCCCAGAAGGAAGAAAGGAAGGAAGGTAAGAAAGAGGAAGGGGGGAAAGAAAAAAAAAAAAAGGAAAGAAAGACAGAGGACAGGAAGCTAGGAAGGAAGGAAGGAAGGAAGGAAGGAAGCCTTACTCTGGATCATTGTCCACCTTATTTTTGCGCCTGATGCATGGAAACATCCACTGAATAGGTTTTTTGGAGACCTGCAAACAAAGGAGAGAGAGACGGTGAAGGAGAGCCAGGGAAGATGAGGGACAACATGGCTGTCCTCCCACCGCTTGGCCTCTGCCCTTCGGCCCTCTCTCACTTTGAGGAAGTCCTTGAAGCGAGGCATGGTCAATAAAGGGAGACCTGAGACTCAAGTCCAGGCCAAGGAGCCTCACAGAAAGCAGCCTCTGGCCTCCAACCGCCAAGAACCAACAGCTGAAGCAGGGTCTTGGGTTCTAGAATGGAGTCCAGGTTCCAGAGAACATATGGAACCTTTGGCCCTATACAGACAGCCATAACAGACTGCTTCGGGTCATTTTGAAAGTATGCTGTTTAAATGATACACACATCTTAAGAGGCCAGAAGCTGCGCCAAAGCTGCGCTCCAGACTGCTTTTCACCAGGGGATGGTTCCTTTTTATATATATATGAACTAAAGTACAATACGACTCAGGTTTTGGGGTCACTTTTTGACTAAAATTTCTAGACTTATACATGAGTATATACAGTAGTTAGTTATTTCCACATTCCATTTAATGTCAAAAATACACATATCCTTCATAGACATGAATGGGGCAGAATCTATTGTCATGTTTACTTAGTGTGTGGTGTGTTTGGCTTAAGAGTGTCACATAGAAGTGTTGCTGACATTTGAATTCTTTTTAGCACCCAATCTAAATGTACTTGTTTCCCTCCGCTTTTTAAATTGGTTTATGAAGGTGTATGATATTGCTGCTTATGTTTTGTATTTTCTGCCTTGTCACACCTTTTGCAGTTTATGGTTTTATTAGGATTTTAAAAGCTTAATAGCTGTTCTGATAAGTGATTTTTAATTTTTTTTAAAAAAATGATACCACTTGAAGAGAAATATTTTCTATACAGCAATAAATAAATGTCTGATATCTCACTATATGAGGGTGACCAGATGTCCTCGCCACAAAGGAGGACAAGGCACTGCAAAATGTGGGATGTTGAAGAAAAATGTAGTACCTTACAAAACATAAAGCTAAAAACACCAATGGGAATATAAATTCATGCTTCTTAGTCATGCTCAAAATGGAGGACATTTGGGAATTCCTCCTGGACAGAAGGCTGAAATGTAGGACATGTTCTGGAAAAGAAGAACCTTTGGTCACAATATACTATATAAATGTGAGAGTCAAGCCTGTTCTGTACCATTTTTACCCTAACTCCAAAGTACACACATTTAAACATGCACTTCAAAACTTGTATCTTATAGGCCTATTTCTGTGCTGGTCTATTATCATAATAAAGATGAACTGAACTGAACTATTTAGGCTTATTTTGACATTCAATTATACAATTTAAATCTAAATGTGACATGGGAGAGCACACTAACTCCACTACCAAATCCAAAGATGAGTGCTTGCCCTACCTGTTGAAGTTCTACATGTGACCAGGTGTCCTTAGTTTGCAGGATCTTGTGATGAGCCTCAACCTATAACAGGGGCTTTCTTCTTCTTGTCACTCTCCAGGTGAGAAGAGTAACAGAGGGTGTAAATCTAGCATGTTCCCTTCCTCCAGTTTTGATTTAAAAAGGGTTTGAGACCCTGCCAAAATACCTGGCTATCCAGAGCTGGACCATCTTGATGATGCTATGTTGTGCCTTGGGGACAAAAGAAACAGGAATGTGGTCATGATCTGTGGAAAGGTGGATACCTACCCAGCAATATTTAAACATGTGAAGGCTTAAAATTTCTCTTTGATTTGGGCAGGGAAGCTGAGCTGGGGATAATAATACAGGTTGAGTTTTCCTTATCCTGAAGTCCGAAATCTGAAATATTCAAAAAGCCAAACCTTTTTTTCATGGGTGGCGGAGATAGTGGCACCTTAGCTTTTTGATGATGCAGTGTATAAAACATGGTTTCATGCACAAAAAAATTATTAAAAATATTATGTACAGAATTAACTTCAGGCTATGTGTATGAGCTGCATACAAAACATAAATGATTTTCATGTTTAGACTTGGGTCCCATCTCCAAGACAGCTCATTATATATATGCAAATATTCCAAAATCTGGAAAAAAACAACAACCCCAAATCCAAAAGACTTCTGCTTCCAAGCATTTTGGATGAGGGAGACTCAACTTGTAGTAATAAAAATGCCAAAACACAAAAATAGGTAGACAGAATTCCTACCCACAAGACTTTGCACTTCTCCTCAGACCAACTCCACATAGGCTTTCTTAATTCTTTGGGGTTGGCTGGATGGCTGTCTGTCGGGGATGCTTTGATTGAGATTATCTGCATGGTAGCGGCTTGGACTGGATGGCCCTTGTGGTCTCTTCCAACTCTACGATTCTCTGATTCTCTGATTGTATTCTGAAAGCCAGCTTTGTAACTTTTGCCTCCTGAGTTAAGTTTATCAGAGATCTGTGTGCTTGCTTTGTGGATGGGGAAAGAGATCCTTCTGCACCATTTCAGCACTGGAGGGAGAACAATCATAAGTGACAGGCGCTTGCCAGCTGTTCAGAGACCTCCTTCCATAAATGCATGTGGCCTGGAAGGACTGAAGCCAAATTCTGAGTGGAGGAGGCCTCTCGTTTTGCAATGCATTTGGGGGAGTGGGAGCCGTCCTGTTGGCAGAAGAGCTGCAGAAGGAGAAGGGAACAGCAGTGGCAAAGGCCAAGGGGAATAAGAGAGGCTTTTAGAGGCTTTTAAAAAGGCTCCAAGGATGGGAGCTGGGAGAGAAGGGGCTCTGCTTAAAAGCCCCAGTGTTGTTGCTGGAACATACACAACTGCCCTTTGCACTTAGGAGTGGCAGATGCTGAAGCCTTGCAACTGCTAAGGCAGGAGAGAATTTCTAGGGCCCTGGAAATGTGGCATATTCCCAGATTCCTCTAAGCTGGTTGTGTGTGTGTGTGTGTTAATTTCCCTATGCCCTTCTGCTCCCTGTTGTCAGCACATGCTGCTCCGCAGTCTGGAGCAGGAGATGCCAGACGGAAACACTAAAATAGGTCTATCCTACCCCCTCCCCACTGCCTCCACCCCCAAAATCCATAGCTGCAAAGAGATGTGTGATCTTAGTTTTTCTAGCTGTCCCAGCCTGTGCTGTACATATATTTTCTCCTTTGGCGTCTATTCCGGCAGGGCATGACGATCTACTGCCAGATCTCCTCCTCTGTTTCTGAGAGTGGAAAGTGGGGATAGGTGTGCTCATTTTACCCAGAGCCCCCTTTCCAAATCAGGTCCAAGACCTTCTCTTCTGTAATCCAAGCGAGGGAACAGATGGGAGGAATCCTCTCTGTCTCTGCCACTACAGCAGATGGCAAAAGCTGGCACTCAGTCACCTGGGCACTTCCATCTCATCCTGCAGTGTGGTTTGTCCTCAAGTTAGGCTTGACTGCAGTGGGCTTTCATGGCCCATCCAAGCTGCTTTATTTTTCACCCAAGGGTGCTGGCTGGCATCTGTGGTTGAAGGCAGCCATGGAAGGGAGATCTGAACTGCTGAAAGGCCTGGGAGAAGGGAGGTCTGATTTGGAAATGTCTTTATAAATCTTCTCAAGGGTACCTGCTACCTATTCTGTCTCCCTCTTTCCCTCTCAGCAACACAGCCCAGCATTTACAGTCAGCCCTTCTTATACACGGATTCAAGCATCCACGGTTTGAAAATGTTCAAAAAAAGTATAAATTTCAAATATCAAACCTTGATTTTCATTTTGTATAAAGGACACCATTTTGCTATGTCATTATATTTAATGGGACTTGAGCATCAACGGATTTTGTTATCCATGGGGGATCTTGGAATCAAACCCCAGCGTATAACAAGGGTCCACTATATATTCTCATTTTCATTCTGAGCGTCCAGACCAAAAAAAAACAAAAAAACAAAAAAAAACAATCACTATTCAACGAGGCAGGGATGTAAATCTTCATACATTTCTATTTCTGCATTTTAAAAAAAATAATAATTTCTGCACAGAGGACAAGATTCTGCACTCACACAAAAAAAACAAACAATTTTTTTCTGTGCAGGGAACTTGATTTCTGTGTAGAAATTGTCCATTTTCTGGGGGGGGGGGAGCATTGGCATTTTTCATGTAGAATAAGTCCTGAACCATGAAGATTCTCAGCTGCTTACTATTGACACCATTAGTGTTTCTCTACACCTGAGCATTTTGAGCATGACTAAGAAGCATGAAGGAGAGAAGAACTCCTGGACCTGATCCCCTTCCCCACTACCGCTCCCTTCTCCTTTTGTGTTGTGTCTTTTTGGATTGTAAGCCTAAGGGCAGGGAATCTTCTAATTAAAATACTAATTGTAAGCCGCTCTGAGAGCCTTTAGGGCTGAAAGGCAGGATATAAATAACGTAAATAATAAATAATAAAAATAATAATGAATTTATATTTCTAGGAGTGTTTGTAGCTCTTATTTTGTAATGTCCTACGTTTTTTCTTGAATGTCCTACATTTTGCAGTGTCTTTTCCTGCTTTGTAGTTGCGACATATGGTCACCCTCATTCAGGTGCGAGGATGGCAGAGACAAATCTTTGTTCAAACCCTCCTTTCTTCCCACCCCCCACCCCCCATTTTATTAAAAAAACTAAGCTGAAATGTTCCAATGTGTCATAGGAGTTTATCAGACAAGGGAAATTGGAAGTATAATCCAATGGCAATCTGAACGCAATCATGGGGTTTAATGTTATTGCGTGATAGACTACTACACGCCAATTCGAGCAATGGGAAGTCAGTATGAGCGCAATCATGAGGTTTCATGTTATTGTGTGATAGACTACCTCACTCAAATTCGGGCAATGGTATGCTATTTTCAGGCAATGGAAAGCCAGTTCGAATACAATTCGCATTCATGTAAATTCGCTGAACTAGCGAATTCACATGAATCTGTTCTGGCCCCACTTTCTTTTTATTTGAAATTAAGAGAAATTCTTCATGTGTGATAAAGTCCATAGAAAGTACTCAAATTCAATGTTTCTTACCCTTGGGACCCTCCAGTTCTTTGGACATAAACTCCTAGAATTCTTGACTGTTGTCAATGCTGGCTGGGGCTTCTGGACGTTGAGGCCCAAAACATCTGGAGACCAATTAGCTCTAGCTAATGCCTTGGCTATTTTGGTTATTGGCTTAAATTATTCCCTTAAGGTTATATATATAAACTTAAAGTGATCTCCTATCCCATACTAGCTGACTGGGTTGAGTCTTCACCAGTAGCAGTGTGCCAGACCATCCACTGGTAACGTGGGTGTGGAACTTTTAGCTTGGACTTCAGTGCTCAACAGGTTCGTCCACTATATTGTTATTGTTAACCACCTTCGAATTGATCCTGATCTATGGTGAATCTCCAAGATTCCCTAGCCGCCATTGCTCTGCTTGGGTCCAGTAAATTCAGGCCTGTGGCCTCCCTGATTGAGTCTACCCATCTGGCATGTAGTCTTCCTCTCTTTCTTCTGCCCTCCACCTTCTCCAGCATCATTGTCTTTTCTAATGAGTCATGCCTTCCCACGATGTGGCCAAAGTAAGACAGCCTCAAGTTAACCATCTTGGCTTCTAGGGAGACTTCAAGCGTGATCTGTTCAAAGACCCATTTGTTTGCCTTTTTGGTTGCCCATAGTATCCTCAGCACTCTTCTCCAGCACTACATCTCAAATGAATTTACTTCTTTCCTATCTGCTTTCTGTCCCCCCACCAATAGCAAATAATTGTGGGAGCTGTAACCTCAAACATCTGGAAATCCAGCTGTTCCCTGCACTGTACTTTCCCTACACAGTTTCCTAGCTCTTTGAAGTCCTTTACAAGATAAAGGGTGACTAGAATTTTGAACAAGAGTTACAGCAAAGTAAGAAGACCATGAGGCTATAGTTTTTTAAAAACTCTCCCATACTCTAGGAGCTGATCTACACCAGTTTCTTATGCAAGTGTAATCCTATCTTTATACCTGGTATGACACATGACATTTGCTTCCTGTTGGAACACTCCTAGCTAATAATTTGGGATAATTGGTTTTCCTGTTCCCCCCTCCCCCCCAGATATTTGCAATATGCCAATTTAGGTTGCTGTCACACTGCAGGATGCAATTTGACACCACTTTAATTGTCAGGGCTCCATCTGATGGAATTCTGGGATTTGTAGTTTTCTGTGACGCCAGAGCTCTCTGACAGGGAAGACTAAATGTTTCACAAATTTGCAAATCCCAGAAGAATGGATTACAAAGTTAAGAGAGGCAATGAATATAGACATTTTGACGTCAGCATGAAAGAGAAATCAACTACAGCTGTTGAAGAAGAATGGAAACGCCTTAGATCATTTGAAGGGAAAATAGGCACGGGATTATTATGATGAAATATTGTAATATCTATAACTTTGTTTTTGATTTCCTTCCTACATACCTGTTTTGGTAAAATAAACTAAGCTGTAATAGATAAAAGATAGATAATATTATATTTTATATTCAAGGCAATCTAAAATTAAAACAAATTTCTTTAAGATGCTCATAAAGCTACTGAGCAAGAAGTAAGCAAATAATGGATAATTCTGAGATAAGAAATAGGAAACTTAATTTATTTCTATATTTCTTTTCTTTTTGTCTTTTTTTCTCTGTTTACTATATTAAAGTGAACCAGATTATCTAGGAAGTTACATTATAGTAGTTTATAGGATCACTAAGCGATAACCCTGGAAATAGATAGTTCTAATTTAACATGCTGTAACAGATACCAGATTGTGAATGTTGTGAACCGGAAGAATGGTTGTAATTTGTCCTTTATGGAACATTTCATGTTTGACTTTGTTGTTTTTGTTTTTATATGATATGTTGTACGTATGGTAAGAATGTGTTGTACTTTTTGTATTATATTTGTATAATACTTTTTTTTTTTTTTTTACAAATCCCAGGATTCTATAGCATTGAGCCATGGCTGTTAAAGCAGTGTCAAACTGCATTAATTCTGCAGCCTAGATGATCCTCAGTCTTCTCTGCATTTTTATGTGTTCCATCATAAATAATTTAATAATAATAATTTAATAATTTGTTTTATTTATATACTGCTATTCCAAAGATCATAGCGGTGAACAGTGAGTAAGCTAATTAGCAAATAAGCTAAAGGTTAGTTTTGGGCTGATCCTCTATGCAGATGGCATGTCTGCTTCAAGTAAGTGGGCTTGTGGCCATCTGAATGGGTTCATGTGAGGTCCTCTTTAATAGCCAGTGTAGTGTGGTGGTTTGAGTGCTGGACTAGGGCTTTGGGAGCCCAGTTGTGACAAGGAGAAGGACTTTGGGAAGACAGAGGAGGGTTGTCCTGGAAAAGGAGAGGCTCCAACACTGGGAATGGAGAACCCTGATGGGAGACTACAAGGACCGGCAGTCCCTAAAGTGAAGGTGAAGGAGACAGACGGCTCCTAAAGCGGAGGGACTGGGACATAAAAGAGGAAAGGGCAAGGTGCACGGGGAGAAGGGCACAAGCGGAAGAGAGGACGGTGAGGTGGCCACGTGGAGGGAGAAAGGATGGTGTTCCTGCAAGCCTTGGCCAGGAGGGGAGTTCTTCGCTGGGGAGAGAGTGGGGGTCCCGAAGCTGTGAGGAGCCCAGGGGAAGAAGGTTTCCTAGTGGAGTTCTCCCACCCATGCTCTTCACCACCGAGTTTGTCCGAGAGAGGGTTGAGCTGGGATATTGGTCACGGGGAACATTTCATTGGGACCGTCAGGGAAGGTACTGGCCTGCCCAAGAGGAGGACCTCAACACCGAGGAGGACTTGTAGGACTCCCTGATCACTAAGGGTCTAGGTAAAGTAACTGAGGACCTGAGCCCTGTGAAGTAACAGGGACTCACTGTTGTGTTATTAGGTATATTAAAAGTTCATCAGCATTGCTTTTTGGTTGTTTGGAATTATTCACCATCATGGACCCTTCCAAGAAACCTGGAGCTGGGGGCGTTCCCTGTGGCCCTGCTACACTGGTATTCAAATCCCCGCTCAGCCATGGAAACCCAGTGGGTGACCTTGGGCAGGTCACACACTTTCTGCCTTAGAAGAAAGCAGCGACAACCTTCACACCTCCCTCAAACAAACTTTCCCAAGAAAACTCTGGGATAGTTGACTTGGGCACGTAGCTAAAAGTCCACTTCTTTCTTTGGTTTTCTCAGTGCAAGGAGCTTGTGTTCAGTATCATTTCTTTTTCCTACTTGCTAATTTTTCTGTGAGCTTTCTGTTCTGTTTTGTTTTTCCTGCCAAACCTTGACAGGTTGTGGGGCTCGACATCTCAGCTTAACATTTTTATCCTTTTAGGGGTGAAGAACAGTAGTAGAAAATGGGATAGAAGGTGCCCTAAAGAGTAAAGAAATATAATTGAGCACTAAAGTTAGCATCATCAAGTCCAGTCAATTGTATTTCCCATCACCACGCACAGATGTGAAAGCCAGAGAGGGCAGAAAGTGGCTAAAAAGAAAATCAACTCTTTTGAAATTTGGTGCTGGAGAATAGTGCCGAGGATACCATAGATGGCCAAAAAGACAAACAACAGGTGAAGGCAGAAATCTCCTTGGAAGCCAAGATGACCAAATTGAGGCTGTCGAACTTTGGCGACATCATGAGAAGGCATGAATTACTGTATTAGAAAAGACAATAATGCCAGGGAAGGTAGAAGGCAGCAGAAAAAGAAGGCAGCAGAAAAAGAGGAATACCACATACAAGGTGGCTGAACTCAGCCTGTTACAGACTGCCAAAATAAAGCTGCTTCGGGTCTCTTTGGAGATATGCTATTCAAATGATGCATGGGTCCTAAGAATTCGGAAGCTGTGCCAAAGCTGCACTCCAGTGCTTAGGAATGGAGTGTGGCTTTAGCTCGACCTCCGGACTCTTAGGACCCATGCATCATTTAAATAGCATATCTCCAAAGAGACCCAAAGCAGCTTTTTTTTTTGGCAGTCTGTAACAGGCCTCAGGAAGGTCACAAGCTTGAATTTGTAGGACCTGAGCAGAGCAGTGGAGGACAGGGGAGTTTAGAGATAGCTCATCCATGGAGCTGCAATGAGTTGAGGTCAACTTGAGGGCAGCTAACAACAACAAGAATGTGCTTTATGCAGGTGAAGCAAAAGAAGAGGCCTATCACCCCATGGGATTTTACCTGTCCATTTGACCTATGGAATATTGAAAAAGCGTAACCAAACTGCAAGCATGAGCGATGGGGATGAAGGGAGTAATGGGGCTAGCCTACACATATTGTATTATGCCAATTGCTGTGCACTTTCCTACATTTATATTGACAGTTAATTGTCATTGCTTTCCTGTACAAATTCACATCTATGTGTAACCATTCACCCTCCCACTGCTGAAAACGCACAGCCATCCAAATGCATGCAAAGTCAGATGTGTGATGAGGCACATTTTTATGGATTTCAGCAGATACTCTGATAAAAATTACAAAGTTTTTTCCATGGAATTTAAGGAATTTTTCACGCTCATTCCTGCAAAAAGCCCAAACGCCTGTAAATCAGGTGTGACTGGGTCACATTCTATTTAACTGGAATGAAGAACATTTTAAATGTGTAGGCAAGCCCATATTACAGTGAACAGTAATGGCGAAACCAAGGAAAGAGACAGGGAAGATTGTTGTTATAGATTGGTGCCTATCACCTTTCACTGTTGTTGCCAAATGACCCCTTGTTTAATCCTGAGAAGCCATATGTCTGCAAAAAAGACCAGAAAGTCCCAGATTTTGTTTCTGTCCTTTTCAATTTTATTTTGGAGATCCATGCATGTTTTATTTATCCCAGAATATCTTTGGCCATCTCCTGGGACAATCAGATATGTATTTTATCAATCTTCATGTTTGTTTATTATAAACCAGTATAAAATCTGTGCAGGAACAAAATCTAGGACTTTTTAGTTCTTCTAAACGGTTGCATTTCTCCCTATTCTCAACTCTCCCCATCCTTTTTTTTTTTAAAGGTGCTGGATTATAGTAATTTTTATAGCTTTCCATTGCAACAGTAACACAAAGCTTTCAGTTGTAAAATGACATTATTTTATTGTCTCTTCTGGTATGGAGGAGGATATTTATTTTTTAAAAAATTGGAGCAGAGAATAGTTAAGGAAAATATGAAAATAAGTCCTTTGGAGTGGAGGTAATCTTAAAGCACAAAGGTAACCTAGGGCCCATACAAACAGGCCAAAATAAAGCTGCTTCTGGTCACTTTGGAGGTATGCTATTTAAATACTGATGCTATTTAAATACTGCATGTGTCCTAAGAGGCTGTAAGCCACACCTAAGGACTGCAGCATAGCTTTGGTGCAGCTTCTGGCCTCTTAGAATGCATGCATCATTTAAACAGCATACCTCCAAAGTGAACTGAAGCAGCTTTATTTTGGCCTGTCTGTATGGGCCCTTAGTTTCATGACAATAAAATAAAATCTGGCTGACCAAAAAGATATCACCCTTTCTGTTGTATGATACTTCCTTGCCAGGATCCATATTTTCTGAAACTGTTCACAGCTCAGCCACCTCCTTAGTCAGCTGAGAAGGCTACCCTACTTCACTTTCTTGCTCCTCAGCATTCCCATAGAACAGTGATGGCGAACCTATGGCACGTGTGCCAGAGATGGCACTCAGAGCCCTCTCTGTGGGCACACATGCTGTAGCCCTAGCACAGAGTTTGCCAGAGTTTCTTATTAGAAAGCCAGAGGGATGTGGCACATTGCAATAAATAAGTGGGGTCTGGGTTGCAGTTTGGGCACTCGGTCTGTAAAAGGTTCACCATCACTGCCATAGAAGCTTTTGCAGAAAACAGGCAACACCAGCAGCCATATCTGCAAGTGTTGTTGGCCTGTATTTATACAATGTTTCTGGGCTCCACATCCCCAGGGAGTGATCATTTCATGGAAGCTGTGGCTTTCCTGTGTTGAAGGGAGTTGGCCACTGGATGTCACTTGGGAGCCATGGGTTGGTGGCAGAACATGCAAAAGGAGGGAGAGCCAGAACCAGGATGCTGTCCATAGATGCTAGTAGCCAGCCGTTTCCATTGTGGCTCCTAAAAGTGCTGCTGTGAGAAGGATGCTGCTAGTACAACAGCCAGATTGTCCTGGAAAGTATTTGTCTTAAGGGGTTGTTATTGCAGCAGAGGGAGTGAAAGCAGCAAAGGAGTTGTTATATTTATTTCCTGCATTTTCCAGTTTGTGACTCAAGGCGCCCTACAATTGGCTGACAACAGTGAAAACAAATTTAGTTGTTTTTAAAAAACAAACAAACAAACAAACAAACAACAGCATACAAAAGCTGAAAAGAAATTAAAGATATCCAACCATCATAAAAATGAAACCAGCCAAAATAAATTAAAACGATGACAACAAAATCAATGTCCAGCATGTTATACAAGACCTGCTGGTCCTAAAAGAAACCACTTCTCAAAGGCTTTTTACCTGCATTCCCAGTAAAGGAAATCCACTGGCTTTTGGGAGCTGTGTTTCTTACAGCTCATGGCTCAGTGCTTTATTTTTACTCCTAGATTTTAAGATTATTTTTAAGTCAGGCATAGTACTGTAAAGTGTCCTTGCATTAATACTTCTCCTTATTCCCTTGCCTGTCTTGGCTGCCACTCTCTAAAGATCTGGCTGGAAGATAAATCCATATTTACAGGCAATCTGTTTGCACCCATCTGGTAAAGTTGTAGACCTTCGTTTGTAACTTGCTTGGCTTTCTCCTTCGTACAGACATGAGACTCAGGTGCCTAAATACACTAAAACCATCTGACTTGTAATAACCAGCCAACCTCTTTTCCTGGCTAACTGTTCCCAAATGCTTATAGAAATGTTGCCACACCTTTCTTCTTCATTAGCCTGTGGCAATAGAACATAATATTCTGTAAAATATACACACATAACTGTATGCTCAGGTCAGCATTGCTGCTCCTTGTAGCAATTCTTGCAGGCTTCCATCCACTCACTGTCTCCTGAGTATAAGCATTCTAGCCTTCCTGGGGGAATTGTAACACTCCTTTCCATGATCTTCCATGCTGAATCTACTGGGAAGAGCAAGATTTATGCCCTTCTGCGTTATCTTCTATGATCTCCCATGGTACATGCAAATAACTGGGGGAAAGGGATTTCTGACTCTGAAAGGAGTAAAGGCAGAATCCAAACACTGGTTGATTCTTTCTCACTATCCATTCACCACATGCAACACTTTGGCTTAGGCGTGTGAGAAACTCATTACTAGAGTACTGTCCTAAAAACTGCTTCTGGCTCATTTTTGTTGCAAACTGCGTTGGAATAGTTGCTATAGATTCTCCAGAGACCACAACTCTTCCCCCTCCCTCTTTTGACTTGTTTTTCTTTTATTTGATTACATGCTTTGAGCAACTGTTGTTGATGCGTAATGTAACATGTTTAATGACCTCACCAGCCCCGTCCCCTGGGACATCACCAGGCACTGTCTCTGGGTCTCAGGTTGTGGCCATGAAGTGCTTGTCTACATTATTTATAAATCCCAAATTCCCCCTAGGCTCTCTGTGTGCTGTTTATATTATGCAGGCCCAAAACCCTCAATTGGGTCCAGGCTGTTTACGCAACACCTGGACCAAATCTGGGGTTTTCATTCCTTGTTCTGTCTTAAAAAGACTTACCTTTTACTATGGGTTTTCTAGAAAACCTGGTGCAAACCTCAGTGACAATGGCTGGCTCCCTTCCCACATGATCCCTGTGAACATCCCTGCAGGTTTGTTCTATGTGTTTGAATCACTTGCAGGGACTGCATGGAAAGGTAGCCATGTGTCATTCATTGAAAACTTGCAGTTAGGGTTGCCATAACCCGGTTGCAACCGGGTTTTTCCCGGTTTT